>NW_027506879.1:1270000-1570000 GCF_052324685.1 Brachyhypopomus gauderio | reverse complement strand
GACCTCTGTGATGCTGTCAATTTACCCATAGCCACACATACCCATATAAACCCACACGTGCCCATATAAACCCACACGTGCCCATATAAACCCACACGTACCCATATGAACCCACACGTACCCATATGAACCCACACGTACCCATATAAACCCACACGTGCCCATATAAACCCACACGTGCCCATATGAACCCACACGTACCCATATGAACCCACACGTACCCATATGAACCCACACGTACCCATATGAACCCACACGTGCCCATATAAACCCACACGTGCCCATATAAACCACACATACCCACACGTGCCCATATAAACCCACACATACCCATATAAACCACACATACCCACACATGCCCATATAAACCCACACAAGCCCATATAAACCCACACAAGCCCATATAAAACCAGACATACCCATATAAACCCAAACAAGCCCACACAGACACACACACACAGACACGTCCATACAAGCTCATGAACGTCAGTAGAAAAATTAGATTTTTAACAATTTAAAGACTAACATTTAAAGGCCAACTATATATGCATTACCTAAGCTTCACTGATACTTTAGCAATGAATTACCTGTCCAATGGCAATTAGCAGTACTGATGTTGCCTAAATGTTGCCTATTTATCTAAGAGTTACATCTGCAATGTCTGCTTATTACATAGTATTACATATTCTTTAACTATGCACCATGCTGTTTGCTCTGCATTATCTATGTTTCCAGCACAGCTGTTTAGGATTCCTTCTTCTGTACCCGTGTCATCAGTTGGCTATTCATTGAGACGCATTAAATGGGACAAAGCAGGCCTCGTCTGTAACGTCCAGAGGCTTTATGTGTGTCGTCAGAAAAAGTGAGAGCTTGTGTGCCTCTATTACCTGAGAGAGCCGCGTGTGATGTCCAGAGTAACTCTGCTCTGTATCTCCTGTGCCAATAGGAGGCAGCAGTGTGTTCCTGCTGAGAGGCACTGGAGGGGAGAGACGATCACTGGCTGTGGCCCTGCCACACACACACACACACACACACACACACACACACACACACACACACACACACACACACACACACACACACACACACACACACACACACACACACACACACACACACACACACACACACACACACTCTGGATATGTAGAAAAGCTTAGAAGACAAATGGGGAGGTTAGAAGGATATGGGAGCTCTCACAGTCGTGTTCCTCTGATCTCATCGATGGGGCCGGCTGCACTGGACTGGCTCAGGCCTGACGTCAACGGCACCAACGTACGAGGAGGCAACGTCCGTCGCCGTGCCGACTGAGAGGGGCGCATCGTGGAAGAGGAACTCTGCTCCAAAGCGCGGCGAGAGCGAAGTTTGGAGGGAGTTATACTGGTAATAGGAGAATGGATGATCCTCTCTTCTCCCTCACTATTTGTGGAGACCAGACAGTGCCAAAAGGGAGAAGTGGGGAGGAAGTGGGAAACAGGGCTCGCACACACAGTTCCTCACTAGGAACAAACATGCACATTTATCATAAGGTGAAAGATGATAGTCTGAGATGTCATACAGGCAGGTCTGAGGGTGCTGTGATGTCATACAGGCAGGTCTGAGGGTGCTGTGATGTCATACAGGCAGGTCTGAGGGTGCTGTGATGTCATACAGGCAGGTCTGAGGGTGCTGTGATGTCATACAGGCAGGTCTGAGGGTGCTGTGATGTCATACAGGCAGGTCTGAGGGTGCTGTGATGTCATACAGGCAGGTCTGAGGGTGCTGTGATGTCATACAGGCAGGTCTGAGGGTGCTGTGATGTCATACAGGCAGGTCTGAGGATGCTGTGATGTCATACAGGCAGGTCTGAGGGTGCTGTGATGTAATATAGGCAGGTCTGAGGGTGCTGTGATGTAATATAGGCAGGTCTGAGGGTGCTGTGATGTAATATAGGCAGGTCTGAGGGTGCTGTGATGCAATATAGGCAGGTCTGAGGGTGCTGTGATGCAATATAGGCAGGTCTTAGTACTGTGCTGCTCGATCAAGAACGCCAACATTCCTCTGCTGCAGTGGAATGCCATGGATCATGATGAGGTCATTTAGGTTGTGATGTGTAGATACTGTTCCTACAGGCACTCTACTGGACTGAGAGAGAGAGGGAGATAGAGAGGGGGGGAAGAAGAGAAACACAAAAATGATTTTAAAAAATAGGGTGGAGTAGAGTGGAAGGTAAACAATAATTGACAGAAAATTATCACATTCTGTAGACAGTCCACCAGTATCAACTTAAAAGCTCTTAAGAAGCAGCTGACATGAACTAGCACAACACCAGACCCACCCACCTACAGCCCACACAGCACTAGACCCACCTACCTACAGCCCACACAGCACTAGACCCACCTACCTACAGCCCACACAGCACCAGACCCACCCACCCACCTACAGCCCACACAGCACCAGACCCACCCACCTACAGCCCACACAACACCAGACCCACCCACCTACAGCCCACACAACACCAGACCCACCCACCTACAGCCCACACAACACCAGACCCACCCACCTACAGCCCACACAACACCAGACCCACCCACCTACAGCCCACACAACACCAGACCCACCCACCTACAGCCCACACAACACCAGACCCACCCACCTACAGCCCACACAACACCAGACCCACCCACCTACAGCCCACACAACACTAGACCCACCCACAGCCCACACAACACCAGACCCACCCACCTACAGCCCACACAACACTAGACCCACCCACAGCCCACACAACACTAGACCCACCTACCTACAGCCCACACAACACTAGACCCACCTACCTACAGCCCACACAACACCAGACCCACCTACCTACAGCCCACACAACACTAGACCCACCCACCTACAGCCCACACAGCACCAGACCCACCTACCTACAGCCCACACAACACTAGACCCACCCTCCTACAGACCACACAACACTAGACCCACCCACCTACAGCCCACACAGCACTAGACCCACCTACCTACAGCCCACACAGCACTAGACCCACCCACCTACAGCCCACACAGCACTAGACCCACCCACCTACAGCCCACACAGCACTAGACCCACCCACCTACAGCCCACACAACACTAGACCCACCCTCCTACAGCCCACACAGCACTAGACCCACCCACCTACAGCCCACACAACACCAGACCCACCCTCCTACAACCCACACAACACCAGACCCACCCACCTACAGCCCACACAGCACTAGACCCACCCACCTACAGCCCACACAGCACTAGACCCACCTACAGCCCACACAGCACTAGACCCACCCACCTACAGCCCACACAGCACTAGACCCACCCACCTACAGCCCACACAGCACTAGACCCACCCACCTACAGCCCACACAGCACTAGACCCACCCTCCTACAGCCCACACAGCACTAGACCCACCCACCTACAGCCCACACAGCACTAGACCCACCCACCTACAGCCCACACAGCACTAGACCCACCCACCTACAGCCCACACAGCACCAGACCCACCCTCCTACAGCCCACACAACACCAGAACCACCCACCTACAGCCCACACAACACCAGACCCACCCACCTACAGCCCACACAACACCAGACCCACCCACCTACAGCCCACACAACACCAGACCCACCCACCTACAGCCCACACAGCACCAGACCCACCCTCCTACAGCCCACACAACACCAGACCCACCCACCTACAGCCCACACAACACCAGACCCACCCACCTACAGCCCACACAACATGCAACAAGATGAGGGAAACCAGGTAATGATTGACAAATACACAAGTTGAACAAATATATGCTGAACTGAAAACCAAGACAAGATACAAGCAGGATGATATTTCTGTTCCTAATAAACAAACAAAAAGAAAGAAATGTATTAATAATAAATCCCTAAAATAAAAGTCAAATGGTAATAGAGGGGTTAATACACAGGCTTTGGTTTGGGTGTTAATAGACAAGCAGTTTTAGAGTTGAGAAATGAGAGACAAGCTCTCTCACACTCTCTTTGGAGAGGATCTAACACTGGAGTTACATACAGTAGACGGCTTGCTCTGCTTTTTGGATTTCCGTCTTGACTTTTGCTTTGAGCCCCATGACTTTATGTTCTTTGGGAAGAAGATAGGAAGGAATGGAGGCAACAGAGACAGAACAGAGAGAGAGAGAGAGAGAGAGAGAGAGAGAGAGAGAGAGAGAGAGAGAGAGAGAGAGAGAGAGAGAGAGAGAGGGAGAGGGAGAAAGGAGAGGAAGAAAGGGTGTGAGAGCGAGCCGGAGATACAAAGAGAGAAAGGTGGAACAAAGTGATGACATTACAGATGATCAGAAAGAAAGAAAAACACAAAAACAAGGAGAGAAAGAAGGTTATAGATCCTGGAAAAAGGATGAGAAGACATATTGACAGTTGTGAAAATGGCATCAGCAACATGTGTGTACAGATAGAACAAGAAGCAGTGAAGGTCAAACACCACCAATCTACACCAGAGCACCACCAATGATGGGAAAGGTTCGAGGACACCCTTCTACACCCTTGTTGAGCTTCACACACTGCTCCTTTTTTACCGGTGTTCCTTTCTTATACAGTCACATTAAAACATTACTGATATCCAATTATATGCAGAAATAGGTGAATATATAAACAGTTGAAATCTTAAGTACTCTTGAACTGTTGGTGAGGTAGTTTATTTAAATGTTGGTGGTTCACCAGAGCAGGGCGGTGCACTCACCTGGAGCTGCAGAGAGCTGGTGTGGGGAGCTGGGCCCAGGGGCCGTGGTTCTGTGGGGGCCAGCAGCACATGGGGTCCGTGGGGACAAGCCTGCGTTGGGCTCAGCGCCACTGCACACTTCTCCTCATCTGAATGAGGAGTGTGACAGTGTGAATCACAAAACAGTTGCTCATCAGCACATCACAACATATTTCACTAAAATATTACATATAAATATTTACACATTTGCACATTCTTAATCATCAACCTTAAACTTAATGATAAATGCTGCTCCATATTTATGCTGTGTTTTCGCAGCTGATTGGTTACTCGTCTTTGAGAATGTGCAGCTGAAAGTTTGGTGGTTTTAATGAAACGCTTGTTCTTTTACTTCTAGTTTCACTACTAACTAGAAATGATTCCACACTTGAATGTAAAGAGAATAGTTGTCAAGATGATTACTGCTTTGAGCCCAATATCTCTAAAATCATACCTGACACACAGCCCTCCCAAAACCTGCAAACCAGCTCCTCCATCCAACCAATGAGCTCACGCCACACGTCATCAAACAGCAGATCAAGCACCGCCTCCCGCTGACAGCGATATGGAGAGATGGGCGGCAAGCAGCACCTCTGCCTGCTCACACACTCACACTCCCACTCCTCCTCACTGCTCTCTCACACACACACACACACACACACACACACACACACACACACACACACACACACACACACACACACACACAGAATAACCACCATATCAAATTGCCAAGTTTTATGGGTTGAGAATGAATTGAAATGAATAAATTTCCCGTTAATCAGGGTGTTGCTACAATTGATCTCATCAATTATGTTTGACAATTTATTAAATGTTTTGAATCAAAGCCCTAGTTACAACTGCAAAATCACTGAGAACACAGAGTTATCAAGGAAATGTGTTGACAACATATAACATATACCATTACATATCATGACCTACTCCCTCAATAAAAGCAGCACAAGCAGGTTTTTATAAACGCAGCTATAGAAGGACTCAACATGTATTTGAAGGTTGTTTAACTAGCCATGTGTAACTGACCTTTTAAAATTACTTAACACACAAAGCTGTCAAAAGCCTTTCTATGGAAGTAGTTGTAGTGGAAGTGTCTCACTAGATTTTGATTTTTAAACACCTTTGAATTTCTAGTGCTGAAAGTTTTTGCACTGAAATGTATTTGAACTTTTTTTTCCTCTGATGTCAACCCTTGGATTTTTCTGTGATTCATTTTCATTAGTATTTTTAAATGTAAAAAAAATCAGAATCAAAAACATAAATTAGTTGCTGAAACTCAAATGCTAAATTTCAGATGAAAAACCAGTACAAAATTTAGATTAAACATCCAGGACAACACAGAATAAGAAACCAAGCCTCAAATCTTAAATCTAAGGTGTCCGATAGTTAAAGCATAGAAACCTTTTAAGGCTTAATTACCTAGCTAGCTAGTTACATTTAAAGAGCCTTACTAATTCAGTACCGATATATGTAATGAGATTCTGTAGAACAACTCTTGTTTCTCTTACCAGGTTGTGTGTAGTCTATTTTGTGGGAATAATTTTTAGACATACTGTATCTTGTACCTTTAAACCAACCATCTCTAGGCTTTACAGAGAATGGTCAGAAAAATAAAAAATCTCCAGTGAGCGGCAGTTCTGTGGGTGCAAATGTCTTGTTGATGCCAGAGGTCAGAGGAGAACAGCCAGGCTGGTTTGAGCTGATATAACGGCAACAGTAACTCAAATAACCAGTCAGCATACAGAAGAGCATCTCTGAATGCACAACACGTCAAACCTTGAGGCAGATGGGCTACAGGAAAAACGTTGCCTGGTCTGATGAGTCTCAATTTCTGCTGCAACATTTGGATGGTAGGGTCAGAATTTGTCGTCAACCAACATGAAAGCATGGATCCATCCTACTTTCTATCAATGATTCAGGCTGGTGCAATGGTGTGGGGGACATTTTCCCAGGCCCATTAGTACCAATTGAGCATTGTGTAAACACCACAGCCTACCCAAATATTGTTGCTGACTATGTCCATTCCTTTATCACCACAGAGTAACCATCTTCTGATGGCTACTTCCAGCAGGATAATGCGTCATGTCATAAAGCATGAATCATCTCAGAATGGGTTGTTGAACACGACAATGAATTCACTGTACACGAATGGCCTCCACAGTCACCAGATCTCAATCCAATAGAACACCTTTGGGATGTGGTGGAAAGAGAGATTTATGGATCATGGATGTGCAGCTGACAAATCTGCAGCAACTGTGTGATGCTATCATGTCAATCAGACCCTCCAGAAAGTCGCGATGTTGCGATTTGCAACTTCAACGCAACTTCAAGCAAACCCCGCAAATTCAGGGCGGTGTTGCAACTTCAGCCAATCACCGCAACTTTCCCGCAAATTTGACCAATCACTGATGTCGTATTGATGTGACGTCAACAAACTCCCGCCTTACTTCCGTATATACGTTCAAGAAGAGCAGACTGAAAGCAGCATGAGCGACGAAAATAACGGCAAAAAGATCGGGAAAAGTAGTATCCCAGTACACTACATGAAAGCGGGGATAAACTGTCCAGATCCGACCCGCGAATTGATTATCTATGGCCCCCTGGATGATATTTAATTACTATTAGAACCGGCCCGCAGGCCACAGCCGCCCGATGGTGTTTTGCACGCACAAACACTACATTCCCCACAATGCAACGGTAGCCCGCGAAGTCACTGCAGCGCACGCAAGTGGCGAGGGTCTGAGATAAAGTTTATAAGTTTAAACTTTAAACTGAGATAAAGTTTATTTATCTCTGATCAATATCTATGAGTTACTAGTTCGCTCTGGCGCCAACCACTGGCGATCGATCTCGATATAATACTTAATTTGTATCCATTTTACAGGCCGCCCGGTAACAACTTACGTTCACTAACCCCGCCCCCCCGTCAACAATTAATGTTCGCCACCCCCTCCAGGTTCAAATCTCACTTCAAGCGATCTTGAAAACTTGGCAACCCTGAATAAATAGGTAAATAGATAATTTAAATGGACTACTAAATAGAGGAAACCATACAACATTTACTCCCTATTGTAATGTACTCACAAAAAAGCAAAAACACACCGCAACTTCCATCGCAATTTTTTTGAAAAACACCCGCAACATCAAACATTTTAGCCCGCAACAATCACAAAAAAGGCCCGCGAAATCCTGGTGGGACTGGTCAATAAGGACCAGACTGTCTGAGGAATGTTTCCAGTACCTTGTTGAATCTATGCCACGAAGGCTTAACGAATGAATGTTCAATTTATATAGCACCTTTCAAGATACCCATGGGTCACTTTACAACTTTTAATACAGGTACAAGTCTTACACGACCTATCAGACACCGGTAAGAAGCGGTAGCCAATTGCACACAGCATACTCTCTACCGGGATTCACAGCCCCCTGGGGGACTGAAAGGGGTGCAGGAAGTACTGAATGATCTCTTAATATCCTCTGATAAAGGACACATTTCGTTTCTCATTCTGCTAGACCTCAGTGCTGCTTTTGACACCATTGATCATAATATTCTACTTAATAGACTGGAGACACTCATTGGCATAAGAGGTCAAGCTCTCTCCTGGTTCAGGTCCTACCTGACAGATTGTTACCAATTTGTGCTAGTAAATAACGAATGCTCTGAGCATTCTAAAGTAAAGTATGGTGTCCCACAAGGATCTGTACTGGGCCCCATATTATTCTCATTATATATGCTACCACTGGGCACTATCATTCGTAGGCATGGTATTAGCTTCCATTGCTACGCAGATGATACTCAGTTGTATATATCTTCTAATCCAGATTATATCACCACAACTCTCAAGATTGAGAACTGCGTCCAGGATATTAAAAACTGGATGGCGTCTAATTTTCTTAAACTAAATTCTGACAAGACTGAGGTACTGATTCTTGGGCCTAAAGCTGTTAGAAGCACTTGGGCTGATATTCCCCTTACCCTAGATGGTTTTTCAGTAACACCAAAATCTACTGCAAAAAGTTTAGGTGTCACTATTGATTCTGATCTTTCATTTGACACACATGTATGCAATGTCACTAAGGCTGCCTTTTTCCATTTACGTAATATTGCCAAGCTGAGACACTTACTTTCATTAGCTGATGCAGAGAAGCTAGTTCATGCTTTTGTCTCGTCGAGATTGGACTACTGTAATAGTCTTTTAATTGGATGCTCTAAACAGTCCATAAAGAAGCTACAACTTGTACAAAATGCCGCAGCTAGAGTCCTAACCAAGGCTAGGAAATTCGATCATATTAGTGCCACTCTCGCCGCACTACACTGGCTGCCGATTAAATATCGCATTGAATTTAAAGTTCTCCTGTTAACCTATAAGGCGTTAAATGGTCTTGCCCCACAATATCTGAGTGAACTCATTGATTACTACAACCCATCTCGCCCTTTGCGCTCCCAAAATCCTGGATTTCTCGTAGTTCCAAAAATTAGTAAAACTACAGCCGGAGGCAGAGCTTTCTCTTTTAAAGCCCCTCAATTATGGAATAGCCTTCCAGCTCCAATCCGAGACTCTGACACAGTTCCAATCTTTAAATCTAGACTTAAGACTCACCTGTTTAGTCAAGCCTTCAGCTAAAATTCCCCTTGTAAGGTGTAGGGGCTTGGGGGCCCCCAGACGTTGAGATTTCTGGTGATCTGAGATGTTGATGCTGTCATCCAGCTGTGTCTTGGCATCACTCTATTTGTGACTATGACTTGACTGGAAAGCAATGTCTCAGTGAGCCCTCATGCCTGTGGTCACCTCTGAACCCCTCCCTTTAGTTATGCTGCTATAGATTAGTCTGCCGGAGCCACATGCTGATCACTGGCACGTGAGCTACGTACATTTAAATCAACGGTGGTTTAAATTCATGTCCACTCAGTCTGTATTATCTATCTTCTTGCATGGCTCTACCCAAGACGATTGGATACAGGCACCTGCAGGCACCTGGGGGATGGTCTGGCTGCCGGTGGATGTGCTGATACCGGGGTTCACCTGGGGAGTAACACTGCAGTCGGAGCCTACAATACCAGCCTCACTGCTCCGACACGGAATGAAAGCCTGGCATTCATCAACAGACATTTACAGTGACAATATCAAAACCCAGAACTTTCAATTCTACCTTTTACCTAGTCTGATTGTGTGAATTATGTGTGACTTGTGTATTTGTGTGTTAACGGGCCGCCCAGTGGAGGATGGGTTCCCTTTTGAGTCTTGGTTCTCCCGAGGTTTCTTCCTATTCCCCACCATCATAGGGAGTTTTTCCTCGCCACTGTCGCCTTTGGCTTGCTCATTAAGGTTCTGGACCCATAATATTGTTAACCTTGTAAACCCTGTAAAGCTGCTTTGCGACAACTTGAGTTGTTAAAAGCGCTATACAAATAAACTTTGATTGATTGATTGATTGAAGTAGGGAGAGAGTACAGACCCTAGTGACAGACCACCATCCACAACTGGGTATACAAGCACAAACACATTCATGCACAAACACTCAGACAACTGCTTTTATTCGACATGGAGAGAGACAGTCACACAATCAGGGAGAATTTGTCAGGGACTGCCATTACCTAACCTTCATGTTTTTGGACTCCACTAGCAAACATACTAACCACTAATGCACTGTGTTGCCAAAAGACAGTTCTGAAGGCAAAAGGGGGTCCAACCCAGAAGTAGCAAGATTTACCTAATAACGTGGCCAGTGAGTGCATCATGTAGCTAGCTACTTAGCCATTTATACAGAAACTAAGGCTTAAAACCCATGATAAAATAATCCCATTTAACACAACTTATTTTCTGTCTAAATAGATAGTCTGACTGAGATTGTGGCCAACATGAAGCCTACTACATCTATAGCCTCTTCCATACTACATCTATAGCCTCTTCCATACTACATCTATAGCCTCTTCCATACTACATCTATTAGCTCTAGTGTTTGCTATATTGTAAATTGTAACCTTTCAAGTGGTCTAGTTCCATCTTATTTTAAACACTCAATCATTCAACCTCTTATCAAAAAATCTTATTTAGATCCAACCTCTTTCTCTGGCTACATACCCATTTCTAAGTTACCATTTTTATCTAAGGTCTTGGAGACGGTCATCTATAACCAGCTGTTTGTACATTTACTAGAGACTGGACAAGTTTCGGTCAGGTTTTGGGCCACAACACAGGACAGAATCAGCTCTTCTTAAACTAATGATATCCTGCTTAACCTAGAATCTAACTCATCTGTTGTTTTAGTCATGTTGGATCTTACCGCTGTATTTGACATGGTTATCATAACACTGTGTTAGAGTGTCTCTAGAGTGGCAGGGATCCATGGGAGATTAACTTGGTTCTCCTCTTACCTAAATATCGCCTCTGTCCAATTAGGAAAATCAACCTCATCTTCAGCTGCAATCATCACATGTTTACCACAAGGCTCTATTTTGGGGTCAATTTTATTATTTTTATTATACCTGGTTCCACTGGAATTAATCTTTTAGAAATATGGAGTATCCCATCATTGTTATGCTGATGGAACTCAGTTATATTTACCTTTAGAACAGGGATGGGCAACTGGAGTCCTCACTCAGTGCGGCCAATAGGTCAATAATAATTTAATAATAATAAAAAAAAAACGATAAAGCAGGACTTTTTTGTTCTTGTCACGTAGGGCTACACCCCCCTCTCCCGTGTCGGTGTTGTTCCTTGCCCAGTTATCCCGCCCTGCGTGTCTGTTGCCCTGGTTTCCCTCTGTCTGCCACGCCCATGTCGTCATTGTGGTCAGCTGTGTTTAGTTTAGTCCGGTGTACTTGTATCTCTGTGTTTCGCCCGTTGTCTGTTATTTGTGGTTTGTTCGGTTTTGTGGATTATCTGTCATCGCTGTTCTGGTATTTTCAGTCTCCGTTGTGTTTCTCCGTTGTGAATGGCTCTCCTATTACGACTCCTGCCTGTCCTGTTGACCACTTGGACGGCTCTCCCGTTTTGACCCGTGTACAAACGACTTCGCCTAAGGAATTCCCCTTATTAAATCTCGCTCTTCTCAGCGTTTGTGTCCGCCTCCTCGCTCCGCAGCGCGCTACAGTTCTTTGATATGAAGGAGTTCAAATTCTTTTTGCACTTTTTTATTAAGCAAATGTTTTGTCTTTGTTGCTTATTAAGGACATGTTAATGCATTTATATGCAGAAAATAGATGTATGTTGGTGCAATAAACATACAGATCTGAATTCATTTAAAATGTGTTCTTATTGAGAATAATTTGTAGTGTCTTTCATATCCAATTATTTGAAGTGCGTGGTCATGTGGCCCTCCAATAATAGTGCAGAAAAAATTTTGGCCCTCTTTATCATGGAAGTTGCCTATCCCTGCTTTAAAACCTGGGGATACACTCTCTAACATACGGTCTCCTTGTATAAATGAAGTTGGGCAACACTGTGGCTTGGTGGTTAGCACGTTTGCCTCTCAGCGCTGGGGTCTTGGTCGCCATCTCTGTTCAATAAAAAAATAGTGCCTGAGTGTGTATGCATGAATGTATGTGTGCTTGTATGCCCAGTGGTGGATGGTGCTCTGCCACTAGGGTCTGTCCTCTCTCCCCTTCCTGCACCTCATTCAGTCCCCCAGGGGGCTGTGGATCCCGGTAGAGAGTACGCTGTGCGCAATTGGCTGCCGCTTCTCGCCGGTGTGTGTGTGTGTGTGATTGGTTGTCTGAGACTTGTACCTGTGTTAAATGAATGAATAAATGAATGTTCAATTTATATAGCGCCTTTCAGAATACCCAAGGCGCTTTACAATTTTAAGTCAAGCTTTGGCTAACTAGAAACTTTCTCCAGCTAAATAGAATAAGACAGAGGTTATTCTATTCAGCCCCTCAGTAAATAACCAACCCACTAGTTGATAACCTGAGAAGTCTTTTTCATTATTTGTCCCTTTGTGTAAAAAATCTAGAAGTAATCTTTGATACAGCATTTGCTTTGAAAACAGAATTAATTTGTTTGTGGAAATTTAGTTTTTATCAACTGAGACATATTGCTAAGCTTAAACAGATTATCAAATAAGGATCTTAAGACTGTTATTCATGCTTTTGTTACATCTCGTCTAGATTACTTTAATTCTCTTTATATAGGGATCAGTCAGTCTTCCTTAGCCTGTCTGCAGCTGGTTCAAAATGCCGCTGCTAGACTCCTCACTGGTACCAAGAAACGCAACCATATCTCCCCAATTTTGTTCTCGCCACATTGGCTCCCTATTGGGTAGAAGATTCAGTTTAAAATCTGACTCTTTGTTTTAACTCTCTTAATGGTTTGGCTCCAGAGTACATTTGTGGCATGTTGAGTCCGTATAATGCATACAGGTCTTTCCAGTCCTCTAACAAACTGGTGTTAAAAATCCCTCACTCTTGTTTAAAACCCAAGGGCGACCATGTATTGTGTTGCTGCTCCAACTCTGGGGAACTCCCTACCATATGATATTAGATCCATGTCCTCTGTTGAACAGTTTAAATCTGGCCTCAAGACCCACTTCTTCTCTCTAGTGGCTAAATATTATGCTTTCCTATCATATTCATTTCACGCTAAATCTGGTTTTTATGATTTAGAAATTTGATTATGATTCTATTTTTACTAGCAGCTACTATAATTTCTGATTTACTTAAATCTATTTTATTACTTTATTTTAAATTATGCCTTACATTTTACTTTGTTTTGCAGCAGTTTTGGTTAGCTTCAAGTATTCTTAAATATGCTTATACAGTAAATAAATGTAATTTAATTTAATTCCCATTCAACATAAGGCCCACTTCTATTGTGTTGTGACTGGATTTGCAGCAATTCTGAATGTGCAGCGTGTTTCCGAATTTTGCGTACGAATTGTCATTTTGATCAATTTTAAATTCCAAAATGTAGTGAGACAGATTTACTTCCATACCTTTCAAAGATATTAATGATATAAATAAAACAATAAATGTAAATGTGCCATATTTTTGTCAATTGTGATTTTTTCACCACAATTGAAATTTGTCCTCCGCTTTTTACCCATCTGTGCAGTTAGCACACACACCCACACACACCCCCACACTAGTGATTACTAGGGGGCTGTGGTGCATACAATGCCCAGAGTGGTGGGCAGCCCTAGCCCGGGGAGCAGTTGGGGTTAGGCGCCTTGCTCAAGGGCACCTCAGTCATAGCCTCACGACCCTTCGGTCACAAGACCAGTTCCCCAACCACCAGACCAGGACATGAACAGCTCATATTATTGAGATGCAAGTGCCCCGGTCATCTGGCCTGGTCCATTTCCTGCTACACACACACACACACACACACACACACACACACACACACTCACTCACCGGTCTCTGCAGTCAAATGCCAGGTACTCCTCCACCAACCCTTCTGCCTCTATGACTTTGGGAAGCTCATCTCCATGCAAACAACACGGTTGGTCAGAAGCGTTTTGCAAGTCCAAAGACTGACACAGCACAGCCCTGTGACCCTGCACACACAATCTGACACACACACACACACACACACACACACACAAAAGCTGAGGAACATAACTACCATGTTTCAACAAGGCAAACATCTCCACATCAGTTAATGTGTGTATTCTACAACACTCACTGCACATCAGCTGACGTGTGTGTATTCTACAACACTCACTGCACATTAGCTGATGTGTGTGTGTGTTCTACAACACACATTTCTTCGTTCTGTAGTAGGAGACTGCAAAGCCCAAGAAAACAACTCATCTTCATTAAACATTTGATTTCTCACACACCCACACAGCGCAGAGACACTCACTCATTGCAAGTCTTGTCCTGAACAGGGTTGGCAGAGCTGATGATCTGGGATGAAGTGGCAAACCACTGAAACCCTTCATCTGTGGGACATAGCAGCTGCTTGCCAAGAATCCTGATAGATACACACATACAGAATCTAATTTTGTTGACCGTTACATTTCTCTCCAGTTTGAGTGTTGTACATACCTAACATACCAGTAAAAAGGAAGCAGACCTACCTTACGAGAGCAATTGCTTCATATGTACTTTGTGATTTACTCTAGATTTAGTAATCACACACTGATCTCACTGGACTGGGCAGTGCACTGTGAGGCCATGCCACCCCCCGTTTACCGTAGGTGAGGAAATCGCGATGCCCACTGGCTACACTCGTCCTGCAGGGTCCTGTGTTGAACTTTCCCACTGGCTTCATGAAGCTCCTCATCAATCTCCTCAAACATACGCTGCACCTGGCAGGACGCAGCCTCATCAAACTCCTACAGACAAGACAGAAAGGAAACAGGGAAATTAGAAAGGTTCACCTTCAATATTTAAAACATATATAGTGCTGTGCATACACATTAGGCAACCCAGCAATTGGTGACCTTACTGCACTGATAAATGGCTTGTGCTGTCTAAGATGTTGCATTGTATGGTTTTAAGTGCAATCCACACACTTTGGCAAACCATGACCAGCACTGAGGTCTATGGAGAGTGAATAAACTGCATAGAAAGAGCAGAATGATGTGAAACAAACTTTTGTATGGATGAGCTGAAGCTGCCCTAAAGCATGAGCCAGTAACTATGACTTATGTGGCATCTAACCAGTAACTGTGATCAGGGTGTCATTAACCAGTAACTGTGATCAGGGTGTCATTAACCAGTAACTGTGATCAGGGTGTCATTAACCAGTAACTGTGATCAGGGTGTCATTAACCAGTAACTGTGATCAGGGTGTCATTAACCAGTAACTGTGATCAGGGTGTCATTAACCAGTAACTGTGATCAGGGTGTCATTAACCAGTAACTGTGATCAGGGTGTCATTAACCAGTAACTGTGATCAGGGTGTCATTAACCAGTAACTGTGATCAGGGTGTCATTAACCAGTAACTGTCACTGTTTCTAGAGATATTCATGGCCTGTAGTGCCAGACCAGACTGGTATTTAAATACTGTTCATGCTTTTTAAGAAGCATGAAAGTCGTTACCTTGGGACGGCCACCTTGGAGTACAGCACAAACAAACATGTTGTAAAGACTAGATCTGTGAGGAATATTCACATAATCCCAGAGCCAGCACAGCCACACAAGCCTTCTCATTGGCCTCAGCTGCTATGAAATGTGTCAGTGCCAAATGCAAATTAACGTGATCAAATGCAGTGTGAAACAGTGAAGACACATCTACTGAGATGAGCTAACCCTCAAATATTTAAAGTGCTATGCTTCCAAATGATGGCACCTTTCTTCTATCATTTAAGGTTTTAAAGGTGTCGTTTTCTCTCCACTACTGTTGTTGTTTAGCCACACAAGGAGAGCATGCATCTGGCGTACTTACATCATATCCCCAAGAGGAGACTGAGCTGTGCTCAGTGGGGCTCTCCGTGCCCGTGTAGCTATGAATGCTAGACCAGGACCTGTTCAGATCCCCAGTAGTGAGCAACG
Source organism: Brachyhypopomus gauderio (assembly GCF_052324685.1). Taxonomy (NCBI): domain Eukaryota; kingdom Metazoa; phylum Chordata; class Actinopteri; order Gymnotiformes; family Hypopomidae; genus Brachyhypopomus; species Brachyhypopomus gauderio. The sequence goes on along the minus strand of NW_027506879.1, from coordinate 1,553,783 downwards.
GACAGCATGTTATGGGATATGCAATGGAGGACACCGCTGAGCTGAGAGGGAAATAAAAAGAGAAATAATGAACAGAGAGAGAGAGAGAGAGAGAGAGAGAGATTCTGAAGCCCATGAATCCAGAGTATTGGTATGCGTTATGCTAACTAGCTAGCTAAAGGGACCAGAGGAGAGATATACACCTAGCACACCTAGACCCGGGCACAGCCGTACTGTCCCTACCTGTCGCAGGTAGGCCCCGCCCCCCGAGGGCCGTGAGGTGTGGGGTGGGCGGAGTCGGGCAGCGGGCGGCGGTCCAGGCTGCTGCGAGATAAGCCACGTCTACACGGGAACAGGAACATCCACACACGGTCACATCGCACGAGGAGCTACTGCTCACTGCATTTACAGTACAACATGTCAAATACAGGCAGGAACTGCTCGTTCTGACCCGCCAGCTGTCGGCCTTCGGCTGGGTTAGCTACACTAGCTAAAGCGTTAGTTAGCTATGCGAAGGCAGTAAAACAGTATTGTATTAAACCCGCAGCAGCCGTCGCCCTAACTCACATCTGTAAGTGTGGCACAGGCCTCCTGGTGTGTGGAGTAATCATCCTCTTCACGGGGGTGTTCATCGGCTCCTCGCGTCTCCCACCGCCACACTCTCCGGCTCCGTCCGCCCAACCGCTGCCCGGTCCCTCATGTTCCGCCCGTCTGTAGCTCAGAAACCCTGCTGAAGTCCACCTGGCGCTGCTGTAGGTCTCAGAAACCCTGCTGAAGTCCACCTGGCGCTGCTGTAGGTCTCAGAAACCCTGCTGAAGTCCACCTGGCGCTGCTGTAGGGCTCAGAAACCCGCTTGTTTGTGAAACGCGCCTGTGCCGCCGTGCACGGCCAGCAGCGCGGACACGCGCCCTGATTCGTTGAAGGGCGCGCACTCTATGACGTAATAGGCAGTCTGTGTAGACCTCACTATCGACACAGACCCCACATCACCTTAGAAGTACTCGTCCATCCATGTTTAATTAAGGTCTAAACCAACGTGCTGCCTTATTATTATACGCTTTTACCGTACATTGAGGTATTCGCATTTCAGCTGTAATTCTCAGCAGATGGAGGGTTTAGCTTGGTAACGTTAGTTTTCAGACTGCAAGCCGATGTTTTGTCAGGTCTGCTACCCATAGATGTATGTAGCGGCGCTGCGTATGCACAGATCCAGTCTCTTTCCACTCTCAAATCTATTTAATCTTGTACTTGAACATACCTCCCTCCCAAACACACACACACACACACACACACGGGTAATTGCTGTTTATGGGAACACCTGATTCAGCACCTGGGTTATAGGGACACCACTTTCCACTTACACTACCAATGTGCAAGTAACTCCAAATACATTATTTAGCCCTGCTAGAGATACATACAACTTAAAATCACAGTGTTTAGCTTCATACCATGGAAATATCAAATGCCTGACATTTTACAACCTTAAAGAGACATGGCACCAAGAATGGTAAAAAGGACATATGTGGTTTGCAAGCACAAACCATATATACAACACACAAACATGATCAGACGCTGTCTGAACAATAAAGGCACAAAAGGACAAACAATGAACTCCAAGCTAGCCTATAGTTTTAATCTTTTAATTAATAGTTTAATCTTGAAGAAGCATTTTAGACCCACAGAACAATATGCATAGGTACAGTTTTGAGCATCAGGACACGTTTCAGCTTTACTCAATTAAGTACTATACTGAATTAAAATGTTACATTTCTTTAATGATATTAAATCAGGACATCCTGTAACATTTGTTTTGTATTGCAAACATGGATATGCTGAGTTTACAAAACGGTAAATTTGTACACAGTACAAAAAATATGTAAACCTTAAAAACAAACGAGAGGAAGAAAAACATCTCATAGTTTTATCTATCAATAAACTACAATAAAAAATGATTATAGCCTATAGAGCACATATGTCAAAGTCAAGGCCCGCGGGCCAGATCCGGCCCGCAAATTGATTATCTATGGCCCCCTGGATGATATTTAATTACTATTAGAACTGGCCCGCAGGCCACAGCCGCCCAATGGTGTTTTGCACGCACAAACACTACATTCCCCACAATGCAACGGTAGCCCGCGAAGTCACTGCAGCGCACAAGCGGCGAGGGTCCGCGCGGCGAAAATGACGTAATCGCAGTGGCTCCGCCCGTGCATGAGTGCCTCGCGCGCTGTCGATTCGCGAGGTCGTGTATGGAAGGTAGATCCTGCCAATATTAAAACTCAAATGAAAACATTAAAATGAAAATGAAAATACCATTTTGCCATTTCTTTTTCCATACATGTGTGAAAATATTATGACTAAATTAAAAAATAAAATGAAATCACTTAATTTGCAATTTAATGTTTCACTCTGGGCGGCATGGTGGTGTGGTGGGTAGCACTGTCACAGCAAGGTGGTCTGGGTTCGATTCTCGGTCTGGGCTACTCTGTGTGGAGTTTGCATGTTCTCCCTGTGCCTGCGTGGGTTTCCTCCAGGTACTCCGGTTTCCTCCCACAGTCCAAAGACATGCATGTTAGGTTGATTGATCACTCTAAATTGCCCGTAGGTGTGAGTGTGTGCGTGTGTGTTGGCCATGCGGTGGACTGGCGGCCTGCCCATGGTGTACCCTGCCTTTGCCCGGAGATGCTGGGATTGGCTCCAGCTCCCCCCCGTGACCCCGACTAGTGGGATTAAGCGGTTCAGATAATGGATGGATGGATGTTTCACTCAAGCATGGGTCATATGTGACAAAATAAAATAAAAAAGGAGGATTGGCGCTACCTGCTGGTGGTTTTCTTTTTCATGTTCCACTTTTCATTTTCATTTTCCACTTTTCTTTTTTTCGTTTTCAACTTCACCAGCATGCAAATACATGTAAATTAACAGTAGGTGGAACTACAACTACAAAACCTCCCGTGAAATCCAGAGAGGGCAGCACACAGCAACATGGCTGACATTTTACTAGAAACGGCAAATTAGATTATGAGGTTGGCGAATTCCCAGGACGAAGATTATATATTATATATATAATATATTATTTATACAAGATATATAATATATTGCTTAAATGTGAAGTAATCTTAGACAGGCTTGGCGATATCCAAGCTTTTACCAACATGCAGGTTAATACTGTTGTATGTCGGAATTTATGTGAAGTGGTAAAACGCTTAAGGTCTGGATCGGGGACCATGGAAAACCGCCCAGTGCGAGGTCGGCCTAGGTTGGACGTTGCCGAAGAGACGAGGCTGAAGTTGGTTACTTATTTGCAGTTTCAGATTTGTTTGGTTACTTATTCGCAGCTCCTTATTCGGCGGCTGAAGTTGGTTCCTTATTCAAAAAGGGTGTGTTCACGATGCGTGTTTGCTGCGCACTTTGTTAAAAAGAGATAGATTAAACAAACAAGCATAGGAGCATACATTAAGAGGATATTGTTTCCCATAGCCTACTGCTTTTGTGAATGTAGAAAAAAATATTAAAATATAATGAAAGCATTCCTTTTTAAAATGGTTTCTATTTCAAGTCGTTACAATTGTATGCAATTTGTACATGAATATTGAATTCGTCAGCATTTCTAACGTAAGGAAACATATTCTTAGATTTGAAAACTAAAAACACAGAAATGCTGTTCTAGAACACAAATGAATCAGAAGAAGAAATACCAGCACACAACATGGCATATTGAGCAATGGGCATAGGTGAACGGATTTAATGGGGCAGTTTCAGAGGCTTATTGAAGGCTTTATTGATGGTGGACCAGAAAAGGACCAGAAAAATAACAAATGAATCATAAAGAACAGGTCCTAAGAGAGAAACCTGATTTTAGCCTGACCCTACATAATTTTATACCTCAAATCTAACTGGAAACATGGCATATTGAGTAGTTAAGCGCACAGGTGAAATAGTTCAGAGGGGCAATTTCAGAGGCTTCCTGTATACCTTTAAGGGGCCGGGCCAGGCAAATAACATGCATCATACATAACAGGTTCCTATGTGTAAGAGAAACCTGGTTTGAGCCTGGCCCGACATCACTGTAGCCCTCAGATCTAACTGGCAATATGGCATATTGTATATTGTTGCGGCCAGGTTACATGATTCAGGAGGTGAAATTGAGAGGCTTGCTGTATGCCTCTAAGATGTCGGGCCAGGCAAAACTCATATGAATCATACATAACAGGTGCCTGTCTGTACGACAAACCTGATTTTAGCCTAGCCCAAAAGATCTAAATGGCAATATGTAAGTGCACACTGATGGCAGGCCAGATTCATGGCAGGTCAGATAAACCTGTTTTGTGCAATTTGCATGAAAGTTCCAGTGATTTTTGTATCAAAAGTTTAATATTTTATATATAATATATATATATATATATACCAATGGGCGTTGCCGACAAGGAGAACATAAACACAAAGCACATGGTGACACGCTGACAGAAGTAAACAAATACATGGCACTGTGAATGGGAGTGGATCACTAGCTTTATTTTACAGGGCCAGAAAAAAAGAGACCCATAACCACCAGGCAGTTATTTCCCAATGCTGTATAACAACAGGTTGACATACATCTGTCTGTCTAAAACAACTTTATTAAAGAGAATACCTAAACAATCTTTTAGATTCTAAAATTTTACAATATGCTTTGACCTACAAAGATAATTAAAACAGATCTGATTCTTGAGAAGAGAGGGCTATTCCTGGCCAGAGTGGAAGGCATTGAATATACCAATGGAAATTGAATTTGGTGGAGTTATGATGATTTTCTTTTAGGGAAAATCCTGGTGTCACGTAAGGCTACGCCCCCCTCTCCTAGCTGTCACTCTGGAGTGTCTTTCCCTCGTGTCTGTGTGGTTCCCTGCTCCTTGGTCCCGCGCAGCTTGTCTGTTGCCCTGGTTTCCCTCTGTCTGCCACGCCTGTGTCTTTATCGTCCTCAGCTGTGTCTTGTTAGTTCCATGTTCTTATAGGCCCTGTGTTTCCCCAGTCTGGTATCGGTGGTTTTGTGTCTTTGACCTGTTTACGTTTCCAGTGCTCCTTGTATCGTGATCATTCGTGCCCTTGTGAGTTTTGTATTCCGTCGTTCGGTGAGTCTGCCTTTAATAAATCTCGCTCTCCTCAGCGTTTGTGTCCGTCTCCTCGCTCCGCAGTGCGTGCTGTGTTACACCTGGTCTCTGTGTCTGAGTATTCATTTGTCTGACTCTACATGAATAAGGCCTACAAGTATGTAGTTGAAATTTCTCTAAATACAATATTAATAGACTGCACTATTAACATTATATAATATTTTAATTGCATTAGAAATACTATTATACAAACTGAAGTCTAGTTTATCCAATAGATAGGCACATGTTAAGTATGATGCATATGACTTGCCTGGCCTGAGACATTAGAGGCATATAGCAGCAAGCATCTGCAATTGAACTGTTTCATTTCACTTGTGCAAAATTACACAATATGCCATATTGCCAGTTAGATCTGAGGGTTAAAGTGATGTCGGGCCATACTGTTATGTATGATGCATATGTTATTTGCCTGGCCAGGCCAAAGTCAGGTTTCTCTTACAGATAGTAACGTGTTATGTATGATGCATGTGTTATTTGTCTGGCCCGACACCTTATAGGCATGCAGCAAGCCTCTGAATTTGCCCCTCTGAACCATTTCACCTGTGCGGTATTATACCTTTGAGGTATAAAATTATGTAGGGTCAGGCTAAAATCAGGTTCCTCTCTTAGGGAGCGACCTGTTCTTCATGATGCATTTGTTATTTCTCTGGTCCACCATCAATACGGCCTTCAATAAGCCTCTGAAACTGCACCTTTAAATCCGTTCACCTATGCCCATTGCTCAATATGCCATGTTGTGTGCTGGTATTTCTTCTTCCGATTCATTTGTGTTCTAGAACAGCATTTCTGTGTTTTTAGTTTTCAAATCTAAGAATATGTTTCCTTACGTTAGAAATGCTGACGAATTCAATATTCATGTACAAATTGCATACAATTGTAACGACTTGAAATAGAAACCATTTTACAAAAGGAATGCTTTCATTATATTTTAATATTTTTTTCTACATTCACAAAATCAGTATGGGAAACAATATCCTTTTAATGTATGCTCCTTGTTTGTTTAATCTATCTCTTTTAAACAAAGTGCGCAGCAAACACGCATCGTGAACACACCCTTTTTGAATAAGGAACCAAATTCAGCCGCCGAATAAGGAGCTGCGAATAAGTAACCAACTTCAGCCTCGTCTCTTCGGCAACGTCCAACCTAGGCCGACCTCGCACTGGGCGGTTTTCCATGGTCCCCGATCCAGACCTTAAGCGTTTTACCACTTCACATAAATTCCGACATACAACAGTATTAATCTGCATGTTGGTGAAAGCTTGGATATCGCCAAGCCTGTCTAAGATTACTTCACATCTAAGCAATACATAATCTTTGTCCTGGGAATTCGCTAACCTCATAATCTCATTTGCCGTTTCTAGTAAAATGTCAGCCATGTTGCTGTGTGCTGCCCTCTCTGGATTTCACGGGAGGTTCTGTAGTTGTAGCTCTGCCTACTGTTAATTTACATGTATTTGCATGCTGGTGAAGTTGAAAACGAAAAAGAAATGTGGAAAATGAAAAAGAAAATCAGCCAATCCTCCTTTTTTAATTTTAATTTAATTTTTGTCACATATGACCCGTGCTCGAGTGAAACATTAAATTTCAAATTAAGTGATTTCATTTTATTTTTAATTTTGTCATAATATTTTCACACATGTATGGAAAAAGAAATGGTTTTAATATTGGCAGGATCTACCTTCCATAGTCATGCAGTCGTGGCCTAGTGGTTAGGGAACTGGTCTTGTGACCAGAGGGTTGTGGGTTTGATTCCCAGACCTGAGGCCATGACTGAGGTGCCCCTGAGCAAAGCCCATAACCCTCAATTGCTAACTTGTATAAACAATGAGATAAAAATGTAAGTTGCTCTGGATAAGGGCGTATGCCATAAATTGTAAATGTTGTGCACCTTTAAAATTTTGTAACTTCGCGCGCGCCGTGCCTCAGCGCAATGAACAAAGTCATGTTTGCAGGGTTCATACACCTTTACAAGGTTGAATTAAAGCACTTGTACGTCACTTTCAAGGTTCATTTCAATATTTCCCAGCACGTTAAAATTAATTAAGTTAAATATTTATACATATACTCGAAATGATTTGAAATAAATCGCTTTTTATTTACATTATTTAATCGTTGTTTATTTTCAAACCGCCCAGTCTTAACGTCTTCACGTTCTCTCATGTTTCATCCTGGAATTACAAGAGGCTCGTATTTGTTAACGTAATACAAGAGAACTGTTCAGTCAGATAGATAATTGTTGTGAAACCAAGTAGTTACCATTTCAAGCATTTTCAAGTACTTTAGCCTAAATCATGGGTTAAAGCAAGAAATTTTCATTTGACTGAAAAATTTTTCCTGGCAAAAGACAATGCCAGCAATTACTGAAAATGTGGTGTAGTTGGGACACGGCCTCTTTTGCCTAATTCTACACAATAAACACATTTATAAAGTATATTTATCTAAACAGCCTGTGTAAGGAGAGAAGAGAGAATGAACACCTGAGCAATAAATGTACATAAATGTTTATATAATGGAGTTATCTGGGGGTCCTCTTCCAGAAAATTATTTAAAGATCAAATTTAGTGAATCCTGGTGAGAGGTATGAAGCTCTCTTGTTTTTATCAGATTCACCATCGCAAAAACATAAGCCGTAAGATGTATGCTTTAAGTAGGTATGTTACAAAAAACTAACACCACTGGATAGAGCTTTTAAATACAAACAGAACAACACCATCCATGTTAAGCCTGGTTTAAGCCTTTATACTTGACGCAGCACGAGTGGCGTGAGCAGCGCGAGGGTCCGCACGCCGAAAATGACGTAATCGCGGTGGCTCCACCCGTGCGCGAGAGCCTCGCAGTTTTGTAACTTCGCGCGCACAGCGCTTCAGCGCAGTGAACCAAGTCATGTTTGCCGGGTTCATACACCTTTATAAGGTGGAATTAAAGCACTTGTACGTCACTTTCAAGGTCCATTTCAACGCGTTCTCAACGTTAAATTTAAGTTAAATATTTATACATATACTCGAAATGATTCGAAATAATAATTATTTAATGGTGGTTTATTTTCAAAACGCCCAATCTTAACGACTTCACGTTCTCTCATGTTTCGTCCTGGAATTACAAGAGGCTCGTATTTGTTAACGTAATAACTGTTCAGTCAGACAGATATTTATTGTGAAACGAAGTAGTTACATTTTCAAGCATTTTAAAGTACTTTAGCCTAAATTCCAGCACTAATGCAACATTACAATTGGTCAGGTAAATGTTCATTCCCCTGTTTTGAGGGGTGTTTCTTTATACTACCACATATTGCTTCGGACTACACTGCAAAAAGAATGTGACGCAGCAAGTAGCCTCCGCCGTTCGCGCAGGTGTACAGAGTCGCGCGCTACGGTCACGCCAGGCAGGAGGGGAGTAAAAACTTTTCTACGTAACATCCGCAAATCTGAAGGCGGAATGAACCGCAAGTCAATCAAATGACACCGCCGTCATCCATCCAGCGCTGATGAGCGCCAGTGAGAATCATATTTCGGCCACAAAACAGATAGCACGCGCGTGTGTTGTTTATTATGATTTGACGGATTTTTTCCCCAAAAAAATCAAATGACGGAAATCCGTCGTAGGGACGGAGAACTTTAACCCATGGCCTAAATTCCAGCACTTTTCAAACCTTTATTACTTTATTCATTTAATGTACAGGACATGTTTTCTTTGAAGGAAGTTTGTTTTTATTTGTTTGCTTGTTGAAAAATGTTTTTTCTTGAAATTACTGACAGATCCATAAGAAAATGTTCATTTAAGCATTAAATAATATACACTGTGTTAGGTCTTGGTTCAATAGGCTATGTGCAATCATTTCAATATGTTTTAATAAACATTGAACCAGTCCGGCCCTCCGGTGTTGGGAATTTTCTTCTCCGACCCAGACGGGCCCCAACACCGCCCCGATGAACCGACTGATTTTTGACTGAGTGGTCCAAGCAAAGTCTTGACAACAAAAGTTCTTTTAAAATGATTTATATAGAATATAATTGAATGCAATATAATAGAAGTATACATGGTACAAACTCTTCAGTGCACTGGTGCTAGTTTGCCTAGGAATCTATCTAACCCAAGTGGATCTCAGCAGTGTCCAAGCGAAAAGCCTCTCGTGCTGGGCGATGTCCTTTCTTTCATACTCCCTGTCCATAAGTTTCGATTTGTTAAGTTTCGATAACTCCCCAATCCTGGCTGCTCTCCATGGAAATTCACCTGCTCCTCTTCTCCCAGCCTGTGTGCCTGGTTATCTAAAAACTGCTTGCTACACATCATGCACTGAATAGGCCCCTTCTGTTCTCCTCAAGGCCACTGAGGCCTCCTTACTCCTGCTTTCCCACAGTCTTCCTGAAAAACACTAAATTGACACAATAAGTTATTAGCCTTTAATTTTCTTTTTTCTTACATTCCCCCTTTTAGACCAAAACATTGGTCTAACTCTAGTCTAATACAAAATTCTATCTAGCCCAGTGCACTTCTTAAAAGAAAGACAATCGTAAAAATTCCCTAAATGTGTATACATTCATAGTGTGACTATGTCAGTTAGTACAACGTCTATGTGTTCTTTTATGTGATTTGTGGGTTCTGGATCACTCCCCAGTCGTGGGCCGAGACCTTTCAGACTATTCGGAGATGCCCCCCTTCATCTCCCACGGTCTCGTGACTTGACGTTGTCCCCGAGACCCAGGTCCTGCCTGTTGGGAGATCACCTCGACCCGTTCTATTAATGTGCCCATGTGTCATGCATATTACTTTTAAGCTAGTGAATCAGCTTTCATGTGCTGTTGGTTGTGCTCTAATGTGTGGTGCGTCTTCATTCTTCATCAGTCGCAGACGCTGCCAATACCTACAAAGCAAGCATAATTAATCAAAAACAAGTTTTTCACACAGAATCGTCTTCTTCAGATGATATGCCATCATCATCCTCCGCCATCAGTGGCATAGTGTATGGTGGTGGGTTCTTTGCGTCCCCCTTCTCAATCGCGGCTGTGATCAACCTTTGGGTGAGAGATCTGATACATGGTATACAACAACATCCACAAATAACAACAATTGCAATAAACACTGCTACTGACATAAACAAAGACATAATTAGTGCCTTCCATTTCCCAAACACCTTAGTGAACCACTCCTCCATGGGGTTACTGATACCTGAGGCCTCCTGCATCTCCTTAGATAACGCCTTCAGTCCATCCAGAGCTCTGGTCACCGACCCGTCCGGTGCGGTGTTATTGGGAATAAAGGTACAACAGTTGTTGCCAAACATAAAACATACACCCCCTTTTCCCGCCAGGAGCATATCTAGAGCCATTCTGTTTTGTACGGCCATCAGTGAGGTAGCGCTCAGTTGTTCGCTCAGCCCCTCTATTGCGTCTCTCGTTAGGTTGGTTAATCTTAGTACATTGTAATGGACAAAGTTGATCCTATCTACATTCTTGTTCGGTGTTACTGGAAACAAGGCTGATATAATTGGAACATTTTCAAAGCCCGTAGCTATTTGATCAACTAGCTTGTATTCATTGGGAACCCCCCGAGGCACTCCTATGGAGTCAATGTATGTTGGTGACCCTATGGACAAATCAAAGGCATCACGCTTCTTTCTCCCTTGGGCTGTAGCAGGCTGCGGTGTGATTTCCCTCAGCCCTATCATTGTTATTGGTGTGATTAGTCAAACCATGGCACAGATTCCTTTAGCTTTTCCTGGTATTAATGCCAACAGAGTGTGTCCTCTGCAGTACCACCAGATCCCTGCCCGGCCTACTCTCCCTATCCCCGGGACCTTCATTGTGTCGTTACACCAGTCAGGCTCTATTTCTCCCACACTTATGATTGTGTCTTTCTCGGTCAAGTCAAAACATTGGTATTGCCCTGTAAGTTTTACTGGCACGAAAGGAGCGTTACCTCCTTCCAAACTTTTGACATACGGAAAAATACTGTCCAGGCTGGAACAATTTGGGGTCGTAATACTTCTCACCTTAGTTAAATTCAACATACACTGATATCCTACTGGATCTGTTTCAGGATTCAGTGGGGCTGGTGAGGTCATTAACGCGGGTCAGGCCGCTGCACAGGCCACACAACCTTCTAACCCATTTTCTCTACTGTTTTGTTCTAGCCATGACAACCACAAATTCGAGCCGCTGTAACCGGTTGCTAATTCTATCAACTGCTGGGACGATAATTTAGTGAAATCTGTGGTTAGAGTTAACTTGTCTGCTGAATCCTCCACCTCTTCTATTTCTGCCTCAGGTTTTGCTGGACTGAGCGGCTTGGGTTTGGCTAAATAGCGGAGTTTAATTATTCCCCATATGTCACGTCCTGATTGTTCCACCCCCAGGGTGAAGTACAACGGTCTGTTATTACCCCATATCTGCCCATTCCATCTGACAGAAAAAGTTACTGGATTTTGGGACGCGTGATAATCTCGCTGAAATGACACATCGACCCACCATTTGCTCAAAGAGGTCGTGGACGGGTTACCCTTCTTATCTCCTAATGTCGGTTTCCATCTCCCCGAGTACTTTATCACTGACCCCCAACCAGGACACCAGTCTGCACTATAGAAACTCCCCCTTCCTTGACAGCCCGCATTAACTTGATTGGTCCAACATATGTACAAATCACATCCTCTGTATGAGGCATTGGCTCCCTCGCAGTCCACTACCTCACATAAGTCAAAAGTCCAGCTCGAGGCTGTACCATCTCTATAACTCAACTCCACACCTCCGTATGTCCGTACACACCGGTCCTTGGATTGTCCTACTGGCCTGGTTCCAGCTTCTCTTGGTTTTCTTACTTTAAAGTCTATTTTCTCTGGTTTGGTCGCGTTTACTAGCGGGTTAGGGCTGTGGATCTCATCGGGCCTCACTTCTTTGCAGACAGTGTGATTGTCATCCCACTGACACAAAGTTATGTTCACGTTATTGGGTTGTTTCTGATTTCCTACACTAAATATTACCACCGCTCCTATTATCACCGCGGCTAGAAATGTCCCCCCCCCATAGCCAAGTCCATGTTCTCAAAGTTAATCCCCCTACTCTAACATATTGTTGTGTAGGTACCATGCTAAACCAGCAGGTGGCAGTACCACTGGCAACACATTGAACAAGCTTGCTTTGACGGAAGTAAGGGTGTGTCTACAGTTCAGGTGTTTAAATACCCTGAACAGCCATTCATCTCTCTCTCTGGTTTGACTGACACCGAGGTTAGACCTATTAAAGAGAGGCTCCGTCATTTCTCTCTCTCCGGTTTTTCTTTGAGAACACGTGAACTTTGCAACGACTAACAGCAAACAGCTGAAAGTCGTATTACTTAATTAACGAGCCCGAGTTACGGTGTAATCTAACCAGCAACCGATCAACGTTACCGTGACAACAGATTCACCGAACGACTTCAATCAAGCTTGCTAACGCGGCCACACGGACTGAAACAAAGGCGATCAATTCCCTGTAGTTAAACTGTGAACGAGACTCTCATTCCTGGACTTCATATCCAGAAGGACGTTTCCCAGCACACCTGGACGACATCGCTTTATCAACGAGGAGCCTGCGGTGGAAATTCCCTCCTAATAGGCTATGTGCGTTAGAGGTGGTTACGTATTTCCGCTTTGGGTTATACCGGCAGACCTACTTCCCGTCTAGCGTTTACCGGGTAATTCCACGGTGTCTGTGAGGAGTTTTTCGCTAAATAAAAATGAATGTCGGCGCGAGCGTTTTTCAGAAACGCGAGGGGGTGCTTCAGAGCATTGTTCGGTACCACTTTGCTCTGTTTCATCTCGGTACAACTCGGTGGTGAGTTTTCATTCTTTTCCTGAGGACGAGACGCTTCGGAAGAAATGGCTCGTCAAGATCCGCCGGGAAAACTTTGCCGTCACGAAGCACACTAAAGCGTGCAGCACTCACTTTACGGAGAGTGATTTTTGTTGTGGGCACTAGCCGGAGACGTTTAAAGAAAGGCTCGGTACCGGGCGTGTTCGAGTGGAACCGGTGTTCTGTCGGATTTTCCTACTTTGTCGAATTTTCCTACCGTATCAGCTGGCAGCGAGTATTTATAGACTAGTCTGTCGAATTTTCCTACCTTGTCGAATGTTCCTACCGTGTCCGTTGGCATCGCGTATTTGTAGACGTATCTCTTAGTTTGTTTACCTTATGGAAACGTCGTAATGTAGCGCAAACCAGCGTTTAAAAAGTAGTATTTGTAGACGTATCTCTTAGTTTGTTTACCTTATGGAAACGTTGTAATGTAGTGCAAATCAGCGTTTAAAAAGTAGTATTGTAGACGTATCTCTAGTTTGTTTACCTTATGGAAACGTTGTAATGTAGCGCAAATCAGCGTTTAAAAAGTAGGATGAGCTTTAAAATAAAAGTTTTATTTTGCGTATTAGTGTATTATTACACGGCTCAATCATTATCATGCGGAAATATCCAAGTCCCTATAAATAGGTAATAACAGGTAGTAAAACGGCGCTGTTTAAAACATTTTAATCAACTAGTTAACTTAATGCACAGTTGAAAACATAGCAATTGCAAACAAAGAAGGAATTATAAACAAGAAATTAACTTACTGCACTACTGAAAGGACTAAATAGTACTGCACTGTTGAAATTCGCTAGCAGGCAGGAAAAATCGATGGGTGTAGTAGGCGGCCACCAAAATAGTGACGTAAAAGCGACTTGCGCATGCGCAGTAAGCCTTGGTATGAATTTTCGATGGGTAGGAAAAATCGACAGAACACCGGCATACTCAAACCAACCCGCGACTCAGTGTTTGGGAAAGAAGAGAAAGGCCATGTAACGTGAGCTCTCTGGATGACGGCTCGGCGGCGGAGTTACTGGACGTGTCATTACAACATCATGATTACGATGCGACGCCAGAACCCGGAGCCGTAGATCTTCTCATTATGAAAAATAAGGAACTTGAAGAACAACTGCAGCAACTAAAGGCAAAACTGGAGGATCTCTCTGTCAAACAACGCTTTGGTCTGCAACGATTTGTTGGATCAGACGACGACATTCGTTTTTATACGAAGTGAGTTAATTATTTACTATTAGCAAATTTCCTACGTTAAAATGGCCATTTATCTCAAGAGTTGTTATTATTATTATTATAGAATTATTATTGATTGCATTTTGCACCAGGTGTTTGGAGCAGGGAAAAAAAAACCTTAAAGTACAGGCTTAGGATTATAAAACACTGATTTAGCTAACTTGTAGCTGTGTTTGATTAGATCATGACCCAAATAGCTCCCCACTCATTGTGTAGTGCACTAAATAGAATACAAAATTCGTTTTATTTACAGGCAGTTAATGTACTTTAAGTTTAGCAGGCGAACGTGCAGCAGTTGCTTCAGTCCTAAAATATATCCCTGGTGTATTCAATGCACTATTTGGATGTTGAAAAGACTGGCTAAAATTCACTTCATGTCATTATTTTGGTACTAACAAATACTTGCGCATTTTCTTAAATCAGGTATTTCACCCTTGCTATCCATGTTGACAGTTCATGTTTTTTCTCCCTCACCCAGCTCTTAACACACCCTTACAATGTTTATCCGTAAGAACAATATGGTAGAGGTGTGTTGAGAACTGGATTAGGGAAACACATGCACATGTCTGGTGGAGTGCAAGGACCGACTTAGGAATCAGTGTTAGTTATATATATATATTTTTTTTTACCACACACTAGATTTGCCACATATGACCATCTAATGGCCTTCTGGAGTCTTATTGAGCCATCAACATCCAAAATGCTTCGTGTTGGTCAGGCCAGTGGAGGCTCCCACTTGAGTGCCCTTGAGGAAGCGTTGTCAAGACCCACTGTAAGTACAGCTGTTTTTATTTTTCTTTCTCATATTTAATGTGTCATCTATACATGCCAGTCAGAATATTATGACCACCTCCATGTAAATCAAGTCTTTGTGGATGTTCTCAGTTGCACTGATCATATAGGTGAACTTTAGGGTGGTAGATCTCCAGGACCAGGATCGAGCACCCCTGATCTACAGTATCAGACTGTAGTCAGTACCTTTTTGTATACTTTATTGACCCTATTTAAACACTACAGAGCAGCTATTATTCAGGATTGGATCAGATAAAGCTTGAGCCAATGTAAATTTTTAAACACTGCTTGCTAAAAAAAGTCCACTAACCCAGTGTTTCTCCAAACCTGGTCCTGTGCATTCCCTGAACATGAGTGCTTTCACTACTTTAACACCCCTTGCAACTTGAAGTGTGCTGGGAGCAGCGAAGACACTAAAATGTAAAGGACAGGGCGTCTACAGGATCAGGATTGCACTTACCAATAATTTACAGCCAAAGGTATGTGTGCAGTGCTCTGTGAACACTGATGAATATCTAGATGACTTAGAAACTGTGCACAGACAGATCAGTTATTGTCTCTGACTTTACACCTACAAGGTGGACCCACATAGTAGGTATGCCTAGTAAAGTGGAAAGTGTGTGGACAAAGCCACATTACCACACCACTACCACATCAGGGTCACGACAGTGCTGGCAACGCTCACCCAAAAAATAGCTGCTATTTACTGTAGAACAGGGCAAAATCTGGTTAATAAAGTATACAGAGAAAGAGACAGATTACAGTCTGATTATTGTATAACTACAAAGTGCTATATGATCTGATTCTATATAACCTAATTAACTGAAAACATCCACAAAGAGTATGGTTACAAGGGGTGTTCATAATGTGACTGGACTGTGTATATTATTTTAATCTTTTAAAAATATAATTTGTGTATGTTTTCTTTGTTTTTGCCCAATTGAGCTGTTCCTCTTTCTGATGTACTTGTCGGTTGGCCTAAAACAGAGGGATCTTGGGCACAGATTTTTTATTCACCGCACCACTGTGAGCCGGATCATCATTACGTGGGGCAACTTCCTTTACACCCTGCTGGGATCCGTGTGTATCTGGATGCCACCCGAAGTCATCAAGGCTCACCTGCCCAAGGAGTTCTCAAGGTACCCAGACACACAGGTAGTGATTGACTGCACAGAGCATCGCTGCCAGACTCCATCATCTTTACTGCTGCAAAGTGAAGTATTTTCAACATACAAGTCCCACTGCACTTTCAAAGGTATGTTGGGGATGGCACCACATGGAGCTGTGACATTTGTATCAGCACTTTACCAGGGGTCTATCAATGACAAGGAAATCTTCAGGCAGTCAGGCATCACATCTCTACTGACACCTGACATGGCCATTATGGTAGACAAGGGATTCCTTGTTGATGACCTGGTTCCTTGTAAAGTACACAGGCCTGCTTTCCTGCACAAGAGAACACAGATGCTAGATGATGATGTGAGAGAGACCCAGCATATTGCACGTCTAAGGGTACATGTGGAGAGGATGATTAGACGAATTAAAGAAAACAAACTATTTGACACTGTAATACCACTCTCCATCACAGGAAGTATCAATCAAATTTTTACTGTGGCATGTCTTCTCTCCAACTACCAGAATGGTCCTCTTGTCAAGAAATGGGCCTCGGATGGTGGAAAGGGCTGTATGAGTACAGAATAGATAACATTTGCTCTTTCCCAAGGATACTTTTTACATTCATGTACAGGGCTTTTTGTTATCATTTTAGAAATGTTACCGAATTTCCCCTGATGTTTCCCTGCTGCAATTAAGGCTTTCATGATTTGAAGTAGGTTTACTAAATAAGGAAAAACAGCAGGGCAATGGTACTCCAGGACCAATGTTGGAAACCTGTGATAAATATTTAAGGGTGCATATGCATGTTATCCATGTATTTACTTTTCATGTACACTTCCTGCAGTTTGAACTATGACCACTT
Source organism: Brachyhypopomus gauderio (assembly GCF_052324685.1). NCBI lineage: Eukaryota > Metazoa > Chordata > Actinopteri > Gymnotiformes > Hypopomidae > Brachyhypopomus > Brachyhypopomus gauderio. The sequence continues at coordinate 1,536,824 of NW_027506879.1, read as the reverse complement.
ACTTTTTGTAAATAGTTACTTCACATCTAATGGGCTTCACTTTTAATGTTTAATATTTAATATAAATTTTTCACTTGTTTGTACTTAAGCTTGAGGAAATGTAAAACAATGACAAAGTGAAGGAAAATAAATACTTTTATTTTGAAACAAAGTACTTGTGATTTGTCTATCGAGTTGTTTTTTTAAAATATCAGAACTGTGCCAATGACATTCAAATGTTTTTCTATTCTACAGATCCTTATCAGGGTTATAAGAACATTTTAAACAAATACAACAATATATACAAACTGAGTTTATAGACATCTGGGCATGTATATGTCAAAAAAAGAAAGGGTCCACCTTTTGTTTAATGGTGTTAATTACCTCTGCATCTCTCAATATGCGCTGCACCAACATGTCCTCCTCAGCAAAAACAACAAAGTCACACCAGTCCATTCCTGTGATGAGCATCTGCCCCTGGATCTGCCAGTAGTAGTTATGATGACGCTTCAGCTGCAGTGTGCCCTGCTTTGCTTCTAGGTAAGAGCAGTCAACATAACTTTTGACATTAGGGCACTTTACCTCAACAAGGCCGTACTGTGGGTTTTCAGTGGGGTCATACACAAGACCATCAGGAGAGGAGCCCATCCAAGGTGCATCTGGGTGAACCACAAATCCACAAGGGTAGACGTTGACATGTCTGGTCTGGCTGTATTCTTGAAGAGCAGCTGGCTCCATATCAATTCCTCTTCTCATAGCAGAGGTTTGATAAGATCCTTTCAGGATCCTGTCAGCCAGATGCTCCCCTGAACTTTGTCCTCTAATGGAACAAATTTCCCGGAAACGTGAGGAAGTTTAACGTGGCTTTCTAAGCTGATGCCATTCTCCACATTCACTTTGCTTTCTGGTTGCGCACTCAACTTTATGTGCCATTTCCCAGGTCATGGTAAGGGACTTGAGGTGGAGCTGTTCTTTTTCACTGCAAACAAACATGCAGTCTGAAGATGCCAGTCTGTAAACAACCAAAGGAACAGCTGGAGGCAGAGGTGCATCATGGCAGGGAGCAATGTAATCTTTAGCCACTGGCTGCTGGTAAGACAGGACTACCAGCTTGCACCATTCCAAATGCACTCTCAACCAGTGGATGGTCTTGGGAGATGCCCATCGTAGTTATCAATGGTGCAGTTTGAGGAGGAAAATCTCTGTAAACCTCAGACACACGGAGGACAGAGAGGTCTGGCAGATCTCCACACACTGCTTTGTAAAGTGTGCTCCTGTGAAAAAAGAGCGAGAGTTTTAAATTCACTCCTTATCAATTTAGATTTACAAATATTAATTTGCCATCTCATTCTTACCGTACACCCTCAAAAACAGCTCTTTGCTTAGGTCTTGCTGAGAGAACTGCCATTTTATCCACAGGCCCTGGCTTCACACCCTGTTTAAGATACATATCTAATGTAAATGCTTCTCAACCCTGGTACTGAAAGCCTGTGATCTAAACATTTTAGTGTTTTATCTGCTCCTAACACACCAGATTCAGCTAACCACCTAAGAAGCCAGTCCTTCTTGGGCTAAAGTAGGTGTGTTAGAGCAGGGAACATTTACAGAGCAGAGGATCCTAATGATCAGAGTTATATCTACAGAGATCACTATTTATTTATACTCATACTGCTAATGTGCATGGTTGAATAACTCGACCTGTACTGTGGTATTTTATATTCATTTGTATGTTACTGTAATGATGCATACTAACGTTTGTTTATGCAAAACAGGACTTCCGTTATGGTGAGTAGGTATAATTATTGGCCACTTTAGTTTGCACAATACTTTTCAGGAAAGAAAAAAAGATCATTCAATTTCTCTGCATATATTGATTGTCTTAACTCCACTCATCTATGGCCCAGACCACCCCTGAGGAGATATTATATGGGTGGTGGATCACTGTCAGCAGTGCAGTGACGTATGTGCTTTTTATTTTTAAAATCAATTACATTTTGCAGTCTTAATATCCCATATGATGTCTTTGTAATTTAAAATAATTAGTATATGACTGCATTCTGTGTTTATTGACATTTTTCATAGCACCCTACATTTTTACACAAATGTACAAAGTTTAGAATATTATTACTTACCAAAGTTCTTGGCTTGTGCCATTGCTGCTCACTCTCTGTGCAGCTCAGGACAGGAGGAACAGCAGGAACTCTTAGTTGTGAATAATGTGCAGTTTGATAAAGCAATGCCACCACATGATTGCACAAAGTTGTCCCAGCAACACATGAGCAGGAGCAATGAAGCAGTGAAACTGGTCTCGAATCATCTAAACAAATCTGCAAAAATACAAAATGTAGCAAATACAATGAAAAACAGTATCAAGTGCAATTTAATAAAAAAAATAATAAAATCAGCCAGGAAAGGCTATATAATTAGAATACACTGTCACTAATAGTCTACAGTGTTGCCTAATGTGGCCCCCATTTGACATCAACAATTTACTAGCTTCAATAGTATGTACAATAAAGTAAATCAGGAAACATCTGAACAAATATAGTTTCTGGGGGTTTTGCTTTTAACATTCACTTTTCCTGACATTAAGTCATACTCACATTGCCAGGTAACATTACTCAAAACATTACTCATGCATTTTCACCAACCAAATGTTTTTAATCCCCATAAACATAAATCTAAAAACAACATTCATAGCATTTAGCTTCTAAAGTACTGTCACCCTACACTCAAGCTGTGTGGCTTCTCCGACTTCTTCATTGACCTAAAACAGGTCGCCCTCACACATATCTCTCCTGTCACCTGATCTTTGTTCGACACTAAAATGCAAATAAAAGAACAGACTTAATCACAGTATGTGCTTAATAGTCAAGTGAGATAACTCAGTCCTGAGACAGGTTAAACGGCAGTTTAAACCGCTGTTTAACCTAGTCATGGCCAGGCTAAACAAAGGAATCTGCTGGGTTTGTGTTTATCTTGAGTTTAATCTGTTAGGAAGTTTAGTGTTCAGACACGACCAGCTAGCTAATACACACACACATAATGCTAATGTTAACACTACGTGTAGCTGTGTGCTAGCGCTAACAGAACACTCACCTTCGTAGTTGTCAATATAACTAGATATGTACATCTTGAAACCTTTCTCTTTCTTGCTCGAAGAAGCCACGGCATGTGTTTTGACGATCCGATGAACATCATTGACCGTCATCCGAGGGAGGTCTTGCAAACACCGCGTGTAAAATGTCATTGTTGATGTGTCTCTGCAGTCGCGCCTGAGATAACCGGAAATGATACTGCCGGTATATGCGAATGCGGAAGCGTTACGTGCACAGAGCCAATTGGGAGCATGTGGCTCAACACATTGAGCTACTTGATATGACATGAACATGGGGTAAACTTTAGGTCTTTTGAGGCAAGGATGTTCCTTTGATCACCTGGCTTGAAAATGTACTATGTCAATGCGCAGTTGCCTCTACAATTTATATTTCAAAGCCGAGTTTTTCATCTGTCCACAGAATGTGATTTCGCATACATTAGCTGTCTGGTAAAAAAAAATTACTTGGTTTCAGGTATTTGACTAATAGATATCTTGCTGGGAAAAAAATGTGGAGATGGGATTTGAACCCCTGTAGCTCCAGCCCTTTGCTTCTAATTGGGAGCATGTGGCTCAACACTTTGAGCTACCAGAGATGACATGAACATGGGGTAAACTTTAGGTCTTTTGAGGCAAGGATGTTCCTTTGATCACCAGGCTTGAAAATGTACAATGTCAATGCGCAGTTGCCTCTACAATTCATATTTCAAAGCCGAGTTTGTCATCTGTCCACAGAATGTGATTTCGCATACTTTAGCTGTCTGGTAAAAAAAATTACTTGGTTTCAGGTATTTGACTAAGAGATATCTTGCTGGGAAAAAAAGGTGGAAGTGGGATTTGAACCCTTGTAGCTCCAGCCCTTTGCTTCTAATTGGGTGCATGTGGCTCAACACGTTGAGCTACCAGAGATGACATGAATACGTGGTAAACTTTAGGTCTTTTGAGGCAAGGATGTTCCTTTGATCACCAGGCTTGAAAATGTACAATGTCAATGTGCAGTTGCCTCTACAATTCATATTTCAAAGCCGAGTTTGTCATCTGTCCACAGAATGTGATTTCGCATACATTAGCTGTCTTGTAAAAAAAAATTACTTGGTTTCAGGTATTTGACTAAGATATCTTGCTGAGAAAAAAAGGTGGAAGTGGGATTTGAACCAGTGTAGCTCTTGCCCTTTACTTCTAATTGGGAGCATGTGGCTCAACACATTGAGCTACTTGATATGACATGAACATGTGGTAAACTTTAGGTCTTTTGAGGCAAGGATGTTCCTTTGATCACCTGGCTTGAAAATGTACAATGTCAATGCACAGTGGCCTCTACAATTCATATTTCAAAGCCGAGTTTGTCATCTGTCCACAGAATGTGATTTCGCATACTTTAGCTGTCTGGTAAAAAAAATTACTTGGTTTCAGGTATTTGACTAAGAGATATCTTGCAGGGAAAAAAAGGTGGAAGTGGGATTTGAACCAGTGTAGCTCTTGCCCTTTACTTCTAATTGGGAGCATGTGGCTAAACACATTGAGCTACTTGATATGACATGAACATGTGGTAAACTTTAGGTCTTTTGAGGCAAGGATGTTCCTTTGATCAGCTGGCTTGAAAATGTACAATGTCAATGCACAGTGGCCTCTACAATTCATAATTCAAAGCCCAGTTTGTCATCTGTCCACAGAATGTGATTTCGCATACATTAGCTGTCTAGTAAAAAAAAAGTACTAGGTTTCAGGTATTTGACTAAGAGATATTTTGCTGGGAAAAATAGGTGGACGTGGGATTTGAACCCCTGTAGCTCCAGCCCTTTGCTTCTAATTGGAGCATATGGCTCAACATATTGAGCTACCAGAGATGATGTGAACATGGGGTAAACTTTAGGTCTTTTGAGGCAAGGATGTTCCTTTGATCACCTGGCTTGAAAATGTACAATGTCAATGCGCAGTGGCCTCTACAATTCATAATTCAAAGCCCAGTTTGTCATCTGTCCACAGAATGTGATTTCGCATACATTAGCTGTCTGGTAAAAAAAATTACTTGGTTTCAGGTATTTGACTAAGAGATATCTTGCTGGGAAAAAAAGGTGGAAGTGGGATTTGAACCCCGGATGCTCTAGACCTTTGCTTCTAATTGGGTGCATGTGGCTCAACACTTTGAGCTACCAGAGATGACATGAATACGTGGTAAACTTTAGGTCTTTTGAGGCAAGGATGTTCCTTTGCTCACCAGGCTTGAAAATGTACAATGTCAATGCGGTTGCCTCTACAATTCATATTTCAAAGCCGAGTTTGTCATCTGTCCACAGAATGTGATTTCGCATACATTAGCTGTCTGGTAAAAAAAAGTACTAGGTTTCAGGTATTTGACTAAGAGATATTTTGCTGGGAAAAATAGGTGGACGTGGGATTTGAACCCCTGTAGCTCCAGACCTTTGATTCTAATTGGGAGCATGTGGCTCAACACATTGAGCTACCAGAGATGATGTGAACATGGGGTAAACTTTAGGTCTTTTGAGGCAAGGATGTTCCTTTGATCACCTGGCTTGAAAATGTACAATGTCAATGCGCAGTGGCCTCTACAATTCATAATTCAAAGCCCAGTTTGTCATCTGTCCACAGAATGTGATTTCGAATACATTAGCTGTCTGGTAAAAAAAATTACTTGGTTTCAGGTATTTGACTAAGAGATATCTTGCTGGGAAAAAAAGGTTGAAGTGGGATTTGAACCCCTGATGCACGAGACCTTTGATTCTAATTGGGAGCATGTGGCTCAACACGTTGAGCTACGAGAGATGACATGAACATGGGGTAAACTTTAGGTCTTTTGAGGCAAGGATGTTCCTTTGATCAGCTGGCTTGAAAATGTACAATGTCAATGCGCAGTTGCCTCTACAATTCATATTTCAAAGCCGAGTTTGTCATCTGTCCACAGAATGTGATTTCGCATACTTTAGCTGTCTGGTAAAAAAAATTACTTGGTTTCAGGTATTTGACTAAGAGATATCTTGCTGGGAAAAAAAGGTGGAAGTGGGATTTGAACCCCTGATGCTCAAGACCTTTGATTCTAATTGGGAGCATGTGGCTCAACACATTGAGCTACTTGATATGACATGAACATTGGGTAAACTTTAGGTCTTTTGAGGCAAGGATGTTCCTTTGATCACCTGGCTTGAAAATGTACTATGTCAATGCGCAGTTGCCTCTACAATTCATATTTCAAAGCCGAGTTTGTCATCTGTCCACAGAATGTGATTTCGCATACATTAGCTGTCTGGTAAAAAAATTACTTGGTTTCAGGTATTTGACTAAAGCCCTATCCGGACAGGATTAGTTTTTCAGGGGGACGTCTGTGAAAAATATTTCACCCTTGTACTCAGTGATAAAACTCTTGCATCCGGACAGCAATTGAAAAAACAGGAGGACCCGTGAGTTTTTGGCTTTCTCGGTCACATGACATCGCCTTGTCACGTGATAGCATGTTTAATAATGTCACACTGCCAACTCTGATGATTCCTTTTTAACTTTTAACTTTACTACTGTTCAGTTCAGCATTTAAGATCTCCGTTTAAGTTAAGCTATTTTGTTAAACCAATACAGGAAACACATTATAAAAAATCGCTAATGAATGTAAATAGCTAAATAAATCCGTTAAATAAAATAAAATAAATCCATTAAAAAATCCAGTAAATCCATTTTCGCTCACCGCTGTCTTTACGTGGATCTCCGTGAAAACGCGCGCCCAACGTGTAACTACGGTGCGTGGCAGTGGACATATAGCTGTTTTATTAAACGCGAGGTGATGTCTGCATGTATAAACTCAGACATGTGGATCCGGACGGGACTAAAATTACCAGACGACCACGGAGTACAGCGAAAAACAGTAGGTAATTCCGCCTGTAATTTTCTCTGAGGACGTCTGAGAAAAACACGGACATGCTCGTTCCGGACGGGATTAAAATCACAGAGGACCCCCCGTAAAAGAGAAAATTACCCCAGGACCCCCTGAGAAACTAATCCCGTCCGGATAGGGCTTAAGATATCTTGCTGAGAAAAAAAGGTGGAAGTGGGATTTGAACCAGTGTAGCTCCTGCCCTTTACTTATAATTGGGAGCATGTGGATAAACACATTGAGCTACTTGATATGACATGAACATGGGGTAAACTTTAGGTCTTTTGAGGCAAGGATGTTCCTTTGATCACCTGGCTTGAAAATGTACTATGTCAATGCGCAGTTGCCTCTACAATTTATATTTCAAAGCCGAGTTTTTCATCTGTCCACAGAATGTGATTTTGCATACATTAGCTGTCTGGTAAAAAAAATTACTTGGTTTCAGGTATTTGACTAATAGATATCTTGCTGGGAAAAAAATGTGGAGATGGGACTTGAACCCCTGTTGCTTGAGACCTTTGATTCTGATTGGGAGCATGTGGATCAACATGTTGAGCTACCAGAGATGACATGAATCTGGGGTAAACTTTAGGTCTTTTGAGGCAAGGATGTTCCTTTGATCACCAGGCTTGAAAATGTACAATGTCAATGCGCAGTTGCCTCTACAATTTATATTTCAAAGCCGAGTTTTTCATCTGTCCACAGAATGTGATTTCGCATACATTAGCTGTCTGGTAAAAAAATTACTTGGTTTCAGGTATTTGACTAAGCCCTATCCGGACGGGATTAGTTTTTCAGGGGGACGTCTGTGAAAAATATTTCACCCTTGTACTCGGTGATAAAACTCTTGCATCCGGACAGCAATTGAAAAAACAGGAGGACCCGTGAGTTTTTGGCTTTCTCGGTCACATGACATCGCCTTGTCACGTGATAGCATGTTTAATAATGTCACACTGCCAACTCTGATGATTCCTTTTTAACTTTTAACTTTACTACTGTTCAGTTCAGCATTTAAGATCTCCGTTTAAGTTAAGCTATTTTGTTAAACCAATACAGAAAACACATTATAAAAAATTGCTAATGAATGTAAATAGCTAAATAAATCCGTTAAATAAAATAAAATAAATCCATTAAAAAATCCAGTAAATCCATTTTCGCTCGCCGCTGTCTTTACGTGGATCTCCGTGAAAACGCGCGCCCAACATGTAACTACGGTGCGTGGCAGTGGACATATAGCTGTTTTATTAAACGCGAGGTGATGTCTGCATGTATAAACTCAGACATGTGGATCCGGACGGGACTAAAATTACCAGACGACCACGGAGTACAGCGAAAAACAGTAGGTAATTCCGCCTGTAATTTTCTCTGAGGACGTCTGAGAAAAACACGGACATGCTCGTTCCGGACGGGATTAAAATCACAGAGGACCCCCCGTAAAAGTGAAAATTACCCCAGGACCCCCTGAGAAACTAATCCCGTCCGGATAGGGCTTAAGAGATATCTTGCTGGGAAAAAGAGGTGGAGGTGGGATTTGAACCCCTGATGCTCGAGAACTTTGATTCTAATTGGGAGCATGCGGCTCAACACGTTGAGCTACCAGAGATGACATGAACATGGGGTAAACTTTAGGTCTTTTGAGGCAAGGATGTTCCTTTGATCACCAGGCTTGAAAATGTACAATGTCAATGCGCAGTTGCCTCTACAATTCATATTTCAAAGCCGAGTTTGTCATCTGTCCACAGAATGTGATTTCGCATACATTAGCTGTCTGGTAAAAAAATTACTTGGTTTCAGGTATTTGACTAAGAGATATCTTGCTGAGAAAAAAAGGTGGAAGTGGGATTTGAACCAGTGTAGCTCCTGCCCTTTACTTCTAATTGGGAGCATGTGGCTCAACACATTGAGCTACTTGATATGACATGAACATGGGGTAAACTTTAGGTCTTTTGAGGCAAGGATGTTCCTTTGATCACCTGGCTTGAAAATGTACTATGTCAATGCGCAGTTGCCTCTACAATTTATATTTCAAAGCCGAGTTTTTCATCTGTCCACAGAATGTGATTTTGCATACATTAGCTGTCTGGTAAAAAAAATTACTTGGTTTCAGGTATTTGACTAATAGATATCTTGCTGGGAAAAAAATGTGGAGATGGGACTTGAACCCCTGTTGCTTGAGACCTTTGATTCTGATTGGGAGCATGTGGATCAACATGTTGAGCTACCAGAGATGACATGAATCTGGGGTAAACTTTAGGTCTTTTGAGGCAAGGATGTTCCTTTGATCACCAGGCTTGAAAATGTACAATGTCAATGCGCAGTTGCCTCTACAATTTATATTTCAAAGCCGAGTTTTTCATCTGTCCACAGAATGTGATTTCGCATACATTAGCTGTCTGGTAAAAAAATTACTTGGTTTCAGGTATTTGACTAAGCCCTATCCGGACGGGATTAGTTTTTCAGGGGGACGTCTGTGAAAAATATTTCACCCTTGTACTCGGTGATAAAACTCTTGCATCCGGACAGCAATTGAAAAAACAGGAGGACCCGTGAGTTTTTGGCTTTCTCGGTCACATGACATCGCCTTGTCACGTGATAGCATGTTTAATAATGTCACACTGCCAACTCTGATGATTCCTTTTTAACTTTTAACTTTACTACTGTTCAGTTCAGCATTTAAGATCTCCGTTTAAGTTAAGCTATTTTGTTAAACCAATACAGAAAACACATTATAAAAAATTGCTAATGAATGTAAATAGCTAAATAAATCCGTTAAATAAAATAAAATAAATCCATTAAAAAATCCAGTAAATCCATTTTCGCTCGCCGCTGTCTTTACGTGGATCTCCGTGAAAACGCGCGCCCAACATGTAACTACGGTGCGTGGCAGTGGACATATAGCTGTTTTATTAAACGCGAGGTGATGTCTGCATGTATAAACTCAGACATGTGGATCCGGACGGGACTAAAATTACCAGACGACCACGGAGTACAGCGAAAAACAGTAGGTAATTCCGCCTGTAATTTTCTCTGAGGACGTCTGAGAAAAACACGGACATGCTCGTTCCGGACGGGATTAAAATCACAGAGGACCCCCCGTAAAAGTGAAAATTACCCCAGGACCCCCTGAGAAACTAATCCCGTCCGGATAGGGCTTAAGAGATATCTTGCTGGGAAAAAGAGGTGGAGGTGGGATTTGAACCCCTGATGCTCGAGAACTTTGATTCTAATTGGGAGCATGCGGCTCAACACGTTGAGCTACCAGAGATGACATGAACATGGGGTAAACTTTAGGTCTTTTGAGGCAAGGATGTTCCTTTGATCACCAGGCTTGAAAATGTACAATGTCAATGCGCAGTTGCCTCTACAATTCATATTTCAAAGCCGAGTTTGTCATCTGTCCACAGAATGTGATTTCGCATACATTAGCTGTCTGGTAAAAAAATTACTTGGTTTCAGGTATTTGACTAAGAGATATCTTGCTGAGAAAAAAAGGTGGAAGTGGGATTTGAACCAGTGTAGCTCCTGCCCTTTACTTCTAATTGGGAGCATGTGGCTCAACACATTGAGCTACTTGATATGACATGAACATGGGGTAAACTTTAGGTCTTTTGAGGCAAGGATGTTCCTTTGATCACCTGGCTTGAAAATGTACTATGTCAATGCGCAGTTGCCTCTACAATTTATATTTCAAAGCCGAGTTTTTCATCTGTCCACAGAATGTGATTTCGCATACATTAGCTGTCTGGTAAAAAAAAATTACTTGGTTTCAGGTATTTGACTAATAGATATCTTGCTGGGAAAAAAATGTGGAGATGGGATTTGAACCCCTGTAGCTCCAGCCCTTTGCTTCTAATTGGGAGCATGTGGCTCAACACTTTGAGCTACCAGAGATGACATGAACATGGGGTAAACTTTAGGTCTTTTGAGGCAAGGATGTTCCTTTGATCACCAGGCTTGAAAATGTACAATGTCAATGCGCAGTTGCCTCTACAATTCATATTTCAAAGCCGAGTTTGTCATCTGTCCACAGAATGTGATTTCGCATACATTAGCTGTCTGGTAAAAAAAAATTACTTGGTTTCAGGTATTTGACTAAGAGATATCTTGCTGGGAAAAAAAGGTGGAAGTGGGATTTGAACCCCGGATGCTCTAGACCTTTGCTTCTAATTGGGTGCATGTGGCTCAACACGTTGAGCTACCAGAGATGACATGAATACGTGGTAAACTTTAGGTCTTTTGAGGCAAGGATGTTCCTTTGATCACCAGGCTTGAAAATGTACAATGTCAATGTGCAGTTGCCTCTACAATTCATATTTCAAAGCCGAGTTTGTCATCTGTCCACAGAATGTGATTTCGCATACATTAGCTGTCTTGTAAAAAAAAATTACTTGGTTTCAGGTATTTGACTAAGATATCTTGCTGAGAAAAAAAGGTGGAAGTGGGATTTGAACCAGTGTAGCTCTTGCCCTTTACTTCTAATTGGGAGCATGTGGCTAAACACATTGAGCTACTTGATATGACATGAACATGTGGTAAACTTTAGGTCTTTTGAGGCAAGGATGTTCCTTTGATCAGCTGGCTTGAAAATGTACAATGTCAATGCACAGTGGCCTCTACAATTCATAATTCAAAGCCCAGTTTGTCATCTGTCCACAGAATGTGATTTCGAATACATTAGCTGTCTGGTAAAAAAAATTACTTGGTTTCAGGTATTTGACTAAGAGATATCTTGCTGGGAAAAAAAAGGTGGAAGTGGGATTTGAACCCCTGATGCTCAAGACCTTTGAATCTAATTGGGAGCATGTGGCTCAACACGTTGAGCTACGAGAGATGACATGAACATGGGGTAAACTTTAGGTCTTTTGAGGCAAGGATGTTCCTTTGATCACCAGGCTTGAAAATGTACAATGTCAATGCGCAGTTGCCTCTACAATTCATATTTCAAAGCCGAGTTTGTCATCTGTCCACAGAATGTGATTTCGCATACATTAGCTGTCTGGTAAAAAAAATTACTTGGTTTCAGGTATTTGACTAAGAGATATCTTGCTGGGAAAAAAAGGTGGAAGTGGGATTTGAACCCCGGATGCTCTAGACCTTTGATTCTAATTGGGAGCATGTGGCTCAACACGTTGAGCTACGAGAGATGACATGAACATGGGGTAAACTTTAGGTCTTTTGAGGCAAGGATGTTCCTTTGATCACCAGGCTTGAAAATGTACAATGTCAATGCGCAGTTGCCTCTACAATTCATATTTCAAAGCCGAGTTTGTCATCTGTCCACAGAATGTGATTTCGCATACATTAGCTGTCTGGTAAAAAAATTACTTGGTTTCAGGTATTTGACTAAGAGATATCTTGCTGAGAAAAAAAGGTGGAAGTGGGATTTGAACCAGTGTAGCTCCTGCCCTTTACTTCTAATTGGGAGCATGTGGCTCAACACATTGAGCTACTTGATATGACATGAACATGGGGTAAACTTTAGGTCTTTTGAGGCAAGGATGTTCCTTTGATCACCTGGCTTGAAAATGTACTATGTCAATGCGCAGTTGCCTCTACAATTTATATTTCAAAGCCGAGTTTTTCATCTGTCCACAGAATGTGATTTCGCATACATTAGCTGTCTGGTAAAAAAATTACTTGGTTTCAGGTATTTGACTAAGAGATATCTTGCTGAGAAAAAAAGGTGGAAGTGGGATTTGAACCAGTGTAGCTCCTGCCCTTTACTTCTAATTGGGAGCATGTGGCTCAACACATTGAGCTACTTGATATGACATGAACATGGGGTAAACTTTAGGTCTTTTGAGGCAAGGATGTTCCTTTGATCACCTGGCTTGAAAATGTACTATGTCAATGCGCAGTTGCCTCTACAATTTATATTTCAAAGCCGAGTTTTTCATCTGTCCACAGAATGTGATTTCGCATACATTAGCTGTCTGGTAAAAAAAAATTACTTGGTTTCAGGTATTTGACTAATAGATATCTTGCTGGGAAAAAAATGTGGAGATGGGATTTGAACCCCTGTAGCTCCAGCCCTTTGCTTCTAATTGGGAGCATGTGGCTCAACACTTTGAGCTACCAGAGATGACATGAACATGTGGTAAACTTTAGGTCTTTTGAGGCAAGGATGTTCCTTTGATCACCAGGCTTGAAAATGTACAATGTCAATGCGCAGTTGCCTCTACAATTCATATTTCAAAGCCGAGTTTGTCATCTGTCCACAGAATGTGATTTCGCATACATTAGCTGTCTGGTAAAAAAAAATTACTTGGTTTCAGGTATTTGACTAAGAGATATCTTGCTGGGAAAAAAAGGTGGAAGTGGGATTTGAACCCCTGTAGCTCCAGCCCTTTGCTTCTAATTGGAGCATATGGCTCAACACATTGAGCTACCAGAGATGATGTGAACATGGGGTAAACTTTAGGTCTTTTGAGGCAAGGATGTTCCTTTGATCACCTGGCTTGAAAATGTACAATGTCAATGCGCAGTGGCCTCTACAATTCATAATTCAAAGCCCAGTTTGTCATCTGTCCACAGAATGTGATTTCGCATACATTAGCTGTCTGGTAAAAAAAATTACTTGGTTTCAGGTATTTGACTAAGAGATATCTTGCTGGGAAAAAAAGGTGGAAGTGGGATTTGAACCCCGGATGCTCTAGACCAGGTATCACCAAATGGCGGACCGCGGTCCGGATCCGGACCCGAACGCCGTCCTGTCCGGACCCAATCACATTCCTGATTAACTGGATACGGACCCAAATGCCAAAACAATTTTAACGGGAGACTATATTTTAAACCGGAGAATTTATTTTCAGACGTTACGATCACCACCCATTTGAGTGTTACGTTCGCCCCCCCCGCTCAACAACTTTCGTTCGCCACCCCCCCCCCCCCCCCCCCCCCCCCCCCGCTCAACAACTTTCCTTTCGCTCGCCACCGCGGACCCGGACCTAAGGTCTGAGCTATCTGCCAAAAATGGACCGCGGAAAGATTTAATTGATTACCCCTGCTCTAGACCTTTGATTCTAATTGGGAGCATGTGGCTCAACACGTTGAGCTACGAGAGATGACATGAACATGGGGTAAACTTTAGGTCTTTTGAGGCAAGGATGTTCCTTTGATCACCAGGCTTGAAAATGTACAATGTCAATGCGCAGTTGCCTCTACAATTCATATTTCAAAGCCGAGTTTGTCATCTGTCCACAGAATGTGATTTTGCATACTTTAGCTGTCTGGTAAAAAAAATTACTTGGTTTCAGGTATTTGACTAAGAGATATCTTGCTGGGAAAAAAAGGTGGAAGTGGGATTTGAACCCCGGATGCTCTAGACCTTTGCTTCTAATTGGGTGCATGTGGCTCAACACGTTGAGCTACCAGAGATGACATGAATACGTGGTAAACTTTAGGTCTTTTGAGGCAAGGATGTTCCTTTGATCACCAGGCTTGAAAATGTACAATGTCAATGCGCAGTTGCCTCTACAATTTATATTTCAAAGCCGAGTTTTTCACCTGTCCACAGAATGTGATTTCGCATACATTAGCTGTCTGGTAAAAAAAAGTACTAGGTTTCAGGTATTTGACTAAGAGATATTTTGCTGGGAAAAATAGGTGGACGTGGGATTTGAACCCCTGTAGCTTGTGCCTTTTGCTTCTATTTGGGAGCATGTGGCTCAACACTTTGAGCTACCTGAGATGACATGAACATGGGGTAAACTTTAGGTCTTTTGAGGCAAGGATGTTCCTTTGATCAGCTGGCTTGAAAATGTACAATGTCAATGCGCAGTGGCCTCTACAATTCATAATTCAAAGCCCAGTTTGTCATCTGTCCACAGAATGTGATTTCGAATACATTAGCTGTCTGGTAAAAAAAATTACTTGGTTTCAGGTATTTGACTAAGAGATATCTTGCTGGGAAAAAAAGGTGGAAGTGGGATTTGAACCCCTGATGCACGAGACCTTTGATTCTAATTGGGAGCATGTGGCTCAACACGTTGAGCTACGAGAGATGACATGAACATGGGGTAAACTTTAGGTCTTTTGAGGCAAGGATGTTCCTTTGATCACCAGGCTTGAAAATGTACAATGTCAATGCGCAGTTGCCTCTACAATTTATATTTCAAAGCCGAGTTTTTCATCTGTCCACAGAATGTGATTTCGCATACATTAGCTGTCTGGTAAAAAAAATTACTTGGTTTCAGGTATTTGACTAAGAGATATCTTGCTGGGAAAAAAAGGTGGAAGTGGGATTTGAACCCCTGATGCACGAGACCTTTGATTCTAATTGGGAGCATGTGGCTCAACACGTTGAGCTACGAGAGATGACATGAACATGGGGTAAACTTTAGGTCTTTTGAGGCAAGGATGTTCCTTTGATCACCAGGCTTGAAAATGTACAATGTCAATGCGCAGTTGCCTCTACAATTTATATTTCAAAGCCGAGTTTTTCATCTGTCCACAGAATGTGATTTCGCATACATTAGCTGTCTGGTAAAAAAAATTACTTGGTTTCAGGTATTTGACTAAGAGATATCTTGCTGGGAAAAAAAGGTGGAAGTGGGATTTGAACTCCGGATGCTCTAGACCTTTGATTCTAATTGGGAGCATGTGGCTCAACACGTTGAGCTACGAGAGATCACATGAACATGGGGTAAACTTTAGGTCTTTTGAGGCAAGGATGTTCCTTTGATCACCAGGCTTGAAAATGTACAATGTCAATGCGCAGTTGCCTCTACAATTCATATTTCAAAGCCGAGTTTGTCATCTGTCCACAGAATGTGATTTCGCATACATTAGCTGTCTGGTAAAAAAATTACTTGGTTTCAGGTATTTGACTAAAGCCCTATCCGGACGGGATTAGTTTTTCAGGGGGACGTCTGTGAAAAATATTTCACCCTTGTACTCAGTGATAAAACTCTTGCATCCGGACAGCAATTGAAAAAACAGGAGGACCCGTGAGTTTTTGGCTTTCTCGGTCACATGACATCGCCTTGTCACGTGATAGCATGTTTAATAATGTCACACTGCCAACTCTGATGATTCCTTTTTAACTTTTAACTTTACTACTGTTCAGTTCAGCATTTAAGATCTCTGTTTAAGTTAAGCTATTTTGTTAAACCAATACAGGAAACACATTATAAAAAATCGCTAATGAATGTAAATAGCTAAATAAATCCGTTAAATAAAATAAAATAAATCCATTAAAAAATCCAGTAAATCCATTTTCGCTCGCCGCTGTCTTTACGTGGATCTCCGTGAAAACGCGCGCCCAACGTGTAACTACGGTGCGTGGCAGTGGACATATAGCTGTTTTATTAAACGCGAGGTGATGTCTGCATGTATAAACTCAGACATGTGGATCCGGACGGGACTAAAATTACCAGACGACCACGGAGTACAGCGAAAAACAGTAGGTAATTCCGCCTGTAATTTTCTCTGAGGACGTCTGAGAAAAACACGGACATGCTCGTTCCGGACGGGATTAAAATCACAGAGGACCCCCCGTAAAAGAGAAAATTACCCCAGGACCCCCTGAGAAACTAATCCCGTCCGGATAGGGCTTAAGATATCTTGCTGAGAAAAAAAGGTGGAAGTGGGATTTGAACCAGTGTA
This sequence comes from Brachyhypopomus gauderio, assembly GCF_052324685.1. NCBI lineage: Eukaryota > Metazoa > Chordata > Actinopteri > Gymnotiformes > Hypopomidae > Brachyhypopomus > Brachyhypopomus gauderio. Next base: position 1,520,262 of record NW_027506879.1, on the reverse strand, counting down.
GCTCCTGCCCTTTACTTATAATTGGGAGCATGTGGATAAACACATTGAGCTACTTGATATGACATGAACATGGGGTAAACTTTAGGTCTTTTGAGGCAAGGATGTTCCTTTGATCACCTGGCTTGAAAATGTACTATGTCAATGCGCAGTTGCCTCTACAATTTATATTTCAAAGCCGAGTTTTTCATCTGTCCACAGAATGTGATTTTGCATACATTAGCTGTCTGGTAAAAAAAATTACTTGGTTTCAGGTATTTGACTAATAGATATCTTGCTGGGAAAAAAATGTGGAGATGGGACTTGAACCCCTGTTGCTTGAGACCTTTGATTCTGATTGGGAGCATGTGGATCAACATGTTGAGCTACCAGAGATGACATGAATATGGGGTAAACTTTAGGTCTTTTGAGGCAAGGATGTTCCTTTGATCACCAGGCTTGAAAATGTACAATGTCAATGCGCAGTTGCCTCTACAATTTATATTTCAAAGCCGAGTTTTTCATCTGTCCACAGAATGTGATTTCGCATACATTAGCTGTCTGGTAAAAAAATTACTTGGTTTCAGGTATTTGACTAAGCCCTATCCGGACGGGATTAGTTTTTCAGGGGGACGTCTGTGAAAAATATTTCACCCTTGTACTCGGTGATAAAACTCTTGCATCCGGACAGCAATTGAAAAAACAGGAGGACCCGTGAGTTTTTGGCTTTCTCGGTCACATGACATCGCCTTGTCACGTGATAGCATGTTTAATAATGTCACACTGCCAACTCTGATGATTCCTTTTTAACTTTTAACTTTACTACTGTTCAGTTCAGCATTTAAGATCTCCGTTTAAGTTAAGCTATTTTGTTAAACCAATACAGAAAACACATTATAAAAAATCGCTAATGAATGTAAATAGCTAAATAAATCCGTTAAATAAAATAAAATAAATCCATTAAAAAATCCAGTAAATCCATTTTCGCTCGCCGCTGTCTTTACGTGGATCTCCGTGAAAACGCGCGCCCAACATGTAACTACGGTGCGTGGCAGTGGACATATAGCTGTTTTATTAAACGCGAGGTGATGTCTGCATGTATAAACTCAGACATGTGGATCCGGACGGGACTAAAATTACCAGACGACCACGGAGTACAGCGAAAAACAGTAGGTAATTCCGCCTGTAATTTTCTCTGAGGACGTCTGAGAAAAACACGGACATGCTCGTTCCGGACGGGATTAAAATCACAGAGGACCCCCCGTAAAAGTGAAAATTACCCCAGGACCCCCTGAGAAACTAATCCCGTCCGGATAGGGCTTAAGAGATATCTTGCTGGGAAAAAGAGGTGGAGGTGGGATTTGAACCCCCGATGCTCGAGAACTTTGATTCTAATTGGGAGCATGCGGCTCAACACGTTGAGCTACCAGAGATGACATGAACATGGGGTAAACTTTAGGTCTTTTGAGGCAAGGATGTTCCTTTGATCACCAGGCTTGAAAATGTACAATGTCAATGCGCAGTTGCCTCTACAATTCATATTTCAAAGCCGAGTTTGTCATCTGTCCACAGAATGTGATTTCGCATACATTAGCTGTCTGGTAAAAAAATTACTTGGTTTCAGGTATTTGACTAAGAGATATCTTGCTGAGAAAAAAAGGTGGAAGTGGGATTTGAACCAGTGTAGCTCCTGCCCTTTACTTCTAATTGGGAGCATGTGGCTCAACACATTGAGCTACTTGATATGACATGAACATGGGGTAAACTTTAGGTCTTTTGAGGCAAGGATGTTCCTTTGATCACCTGGCTTGAAAATGTACTATGTCAATGCACAGTTGCCTCTACAATTTATATTTCAAAGCCGAGTTTTTCATCTGTCCACAGAATGTGATTTCGCATACATTAGCTGTCTGGTAAAAAAAATTACTTGGTTTCAGGTATTTGACTAATAGATATCTTGCTGGGAAAAAAATGTGGAGATGGGATTTGAACCCCTGTAGCTCCAGCCCTTTGCTTCTAATTGGGAGCATGTGGCTCAACACTTTGAGCTACCAGAGATGACATGAACATGGGGTAAACTTTAGGTCTTTTGAGGCAAGGATGTTCCTTTGATCACCAGGCTTGAAAATGTACAATGTCAATGCGCAGTTGCCTCTACAATTCATATTTCAAAGCCGAGTTTGTCATCTGTCCACAGAATGTGATTTCGCATACATTAGCTGTCTGGTAAAAAAAAATTACTTGGTTTCAGGTATTTGACTAAGAGATATCTTGCTGGGAAAAAAAGGTGGAAGTGGGATGTGAACCCTGGATGCTCTAGACCTTTGCTTCTAATTGGGTGCATGTGGCTCAACACGTTGAGCTACCAGAGATGACATGAATACGTGGTAAACTTTAGGTCTTTTGAGGCAAGGATGTTCCTTTGATCACCAGGCTTGAAAATGTACAATGTCAATGTGCAGTTGCCTCTACAATTCATATTTCAAAGCCGAGTTTGTCATCTGTCCACAGAATGTGATTTCGCATACATTAGCTGTCTTGTAAAAAAAAATTACTTGGTTTCAGGTATTTGACTAAGATATCTTGCTGAGAAAAAAAGGTGGAAGTGGGATTTGAACCAGTGTAGCTCTTGCCCTTTACTTCTAATTGGGAGCATGTGGCTAAACACATTGAGCTACTTGATATGACATGAACATGTGGTAAACTTTAGGTCTTTTGAGGCAAGGATGTTCCTTTGATCAGCTGGCTTGAAAATGTACAATGTCAATGCACAGTGGCCTCTACAATTCATAATTCAAAGCCCAGTTTGTCATCTGTCCACAGAATGTGATTTCGAATACATTAGCTGTCTGGTAAAAAAAATTACTTGGTTTCAGGTATTTGACTAAGAGATATCTTGCTGGGAAAAAAAAAGGTGGAAGTGGGATTTGAACCCCTGATGCTCAAGACCTTTGAATCTAATTGGGAGCATGTGGCTCAACACGTTGAGCTACGAGAGATGACATGAACATGGGGTAAACTTTAGGTCTTTTGAGGCAAGGATGTTCCTTTGATCACCAGGCTTGAAAATGTACAATGTCAATGCGCAGTTGCCTCTACAATTTATATTTCAAAGCCGAGTTTTTCATCTGTCCACAGAATGTGATTTCGCATACATTAGCTGTCTGGTAAAAAAAATTACTTGGTTTCAGGTATTTGACTAAGAGATATCTTGCTGGGAAAAAAAGGTGGAAGTGGGATTTGAACCCCGGATGCTCTAGACCTTTGATTCTAATTGGGAGCATGTGGCTCAACACGTTGAGCTACGAGAGATGACATGAACATGGGGTAAACTTTAGGTCTTTTGAGGCAAGGATGTTCCTTTGATCACCAGGCTTGAAAATGTACAATGTCAATGTGCAGTTGCCTCTACAATTCATATTTCAAAGCCGAGTTTGTCATCTGTCCACAGAATGTGATTTCGCATACATTAGCTGTCTTGCAAAAAAAAATTACTTGGTTTCAGGTATTTGACTAAGATATCTTGCTGAGAAAAAAAGGTGGAAGTGGGATTTGAACCAGTGTAGCTCTTGCCCTTTACTTCTAATTGGGAGCATGTGGCTAAACACATTGAGCTACTTGATATGACATGAACATGTGGTAAACTTTAGGTCTTTTGAGGCAAGGATGTTCCTTTGATCACCAGGCTTGAAAATGTACAATGTCAATGCGCAGTGGCCTCTACAATTTATATTTCAAAGCCGAGTTTTTCATCTGTCCACAGAATGTGATTTCGCATACATTAGCTGTCTGGTAAAAAAAATTACTTGGTTTCAGGTATTTGACTAAGAGATATCTTGCTGGGAAAAAAAGGTGGAAGTGGGATTTGAACCCCGGATGGTCTAGACCTTTGATTCTAATTGGGAGCATGTGGCTCAACACGTTGAGCTACGAGAGATGACATGAACATGGGGTAAACTTTAGGTCTTTTGAGGCAAGGATGTTCCTTTGATCACCAGGCTTGAAAATGTACAATGTCAATGCGCAGTTGCCTCTACAATTCATATTTCAAAGCCGAGTTTGTCATCTGTCCACAGAATGTGATTTCGCATACTTTAGCTGTCTGGTAAAAAAAATTACTTGGTTTCAGGTATTTGACTAAGAGATATCTTGCTGGGAAAAAAAGGTGGAAGTGGGATTTGACCCCCGGATGCTCTAGACCTTTGCTTCTAATTGGGTGCATGTGGCTCAACACGTTGAGCTACCAGAGATGACATGAATACGTGGTAAACTTTAGGTCTTTTGAGGCAAGGATGTTCCTTTGATCACCAGGCTTGAAAATGTACAATGTCAATGCGCAGTTGCCTCTACAATTTATATTTCAAAGCCGAGTTTTTCATCTGTCCACAGAATGTGATTTCGCATACATTAGCTGTCTGGTAAAAAAAAAGTACAAGGTTTCAGGTATTTGACTAAGAGATATTTTGCTGGGAAAAATAGGTGGACATGGGATTTGAACCCCTGTAGCTCCAGCCCTTTGCTTCTAATTGGAGCATATGGCTCAACACACTGAGCTACCAGAGATGATGTGAACATGGGGTAAACTTTAGGTCTTTTGAGGCAAGGATGTTCCTTTGATCACCTGGCTTGAAAATGTACAATGTCAATGCGCAGTGGCCTCTACAATTCATAATTCAAAGCCCAGTTTGTCATCTGTCCACAGAATGTGATTTCGCATACATTAGCTGTCTGGTAAAAAAAATTACTTGGTTTCAGGTATTTGACTAAGAGATATCTTGCTGGGAAAAAAAGGTGGAAGTGGGATTTGAACCCCTGTAGCTCGTGCCTTTTGCTTCTATTTGGGAGCATGTGGCTCAACACTTTGAGCTACCTGAGATGACATGAACATGGGGTAAACTTTAGGTCTTTTGAGGCAAGGATGTTCCTTTGATCAGCTGGCTTGAAAATGTACAATGTCAATGCGCAGTGGCCTCTACAATTCATAATTCAAAGCCCAGTTTGTCATCTGTCCACAGAATGTGATTTCGAATACATTAGCTGTCTGGTAAAAAAAATTACTTGGTTTCAGGTATTTGACTAAGAGATATCTTGCTGGGAAAAAAAGGTGGACATGGGATTTGAACCCCTGATGCACGAGACCTTTGATTCTAATTGGGAGCATGTGGCTCAACACGTTGAGCTACGAGAGATCACATGAACATGGGGTAAACTTTAGGTCTTTTGAGGCAAGGATGTTCCTTTGATCACCAGGCTTGAAAATGTACAATGTCAATGCGCAGTTGCCTCTACAATTTATATTTCAAAGCCGAGTTTTTCATCTGTCCACAGAATGTGATTTCGCATACATTAGCTGTCTGGTAAAAAAAATTACTTGGTTTCAGGTATTTGACTAAGAGATATCTTGCTGGGAAAAAAAGGTGGAAGTGGGATTTGAACCCCGGATGCTCTAGACCTTTGATTCTAATTGGGAGCATGTGGCTCAACACATTGAGCTACGAGAGATGACATGAACATGGGGTAAACTTTAGGTCTTTTGAGGCAAGGATGTTCCTTTGATCACCAGGCTTGAAAATGTACAATGTCAATGCGCAGTTGCCTCTACAATTCATATTTCAAAGCCGAGTTTGTCATCTGTCCACAGAATGTGATTTCGCATACTTTAGCTGTCTGGTAAAAAAAATTACTTGGTTTCAGGTATTTGACTAAGAGATATCTTGCTGGGAAAAAAAGGTGGAAGTGGGATTTGAACCCCGGATGCTCTAGACCTTTGCTTCTAATTGGGTGCATGTGGCTCAACACGTTGAGCTACCAGAGATGACATGAATACGTGGTAAACTTTAGGTCTTTTGAGGCAAGGATGTTCCTTTGATCACCAGGCTTGAAAATGTACAATGTCAATGTGCAGTTGCCTCTACAATTCATATTTCAAAGCCGAGTTTGTCATCTGTCCACAGAATGTGATTTCGCATACATTAGCTGTCTTGTAAAAAAAATTACTTGGTTTCAGGTATTTGACTAAGATATCTTGCTGAGAAAAAAAGGTGGAAGTGGGATTTGAACCAGTGTAGCTCTTGCCCTTTACTTCTAATTGGGAGCATGTGGCTAAACACATTGAGCTACTTGATATGACATGAACATGTGGTAAACTTTAGGTCTTTTGAGGCAAGGATGTTCCTTTGATCAGCTGGCTTGAAAATGTACAATGTCAATGCACAGTGGCCTCTACAATTCATAATTCAAAGCCCAGTTTGTCATCTGTCCACAGAATGTGATTTCGCATACATTAGCTGTCTGGTAAAAAAAATTACTTGGTTTCAGGTATTTGACTAAGAGATATCTTGCTGGGAAAAAAAGGTGGAAGTGGGATTTGAACCCCGGATGCTCTAGACCTTTGATTCTAATTGGGAGCATGTGGCTCAACACGTTGAGCTACGAGAGATGACATGAACATGGGGTAAACTTTAGGTCTTTTGAGGCAAGGATGTTCCTTTGATCACCAGGCTTGAAAATGTACAATGTCAATGCGCAGTTGCCTCTACAATTCATATTTCAAAGCCGAGTTTGTCATCTGTCCACAGAATGTGATTTCGCATACTTTAGCTGTCTGGTAAAAAAAATTACTTGGTTTCAGGTATTTGACTAAGAGATATCTTGCTGGGAAAAAAAGGTGGAAGTGGGATTTGAACCCCGGATGCTCTAGACCTTTGCTTCTAATTGGGTGCATGTGGCTACCAGAGATGACATGAATACGTGGTAAACTTTAGGTCTTTTGAGGCAAGGATGTTCCTTTGATCACCAGGCTTGAAAATGTACAATGTCAATGCGCAGTTGCCTCTACAATTTATATTTCAAAGCCGAGTTTTTCATCTGTCCACAGAATGTGATTTCGCATACATTAGCTGTCTGGTAAAAAAAAAGTACTAGGTTTCAGGTATTTGACTAAGAGATATTTTGCTGGGAAAAATAGGTGGACGTGGGATTTGAACCCCTGTAGCTCGTGCCTTTTGCTTCTATTTGGGAGCATGTGGCTCAACACTTTGAGCTACCTGAGATGACATGAACATGGGGTAAACTTTAGGTCTTTTGAGGCAAGGATGTTCCTTTGATCAGCTGGCTTGAAAATGTACAATGTCAATGCGCAGTGGCCTCTACAATTCATAATTCAAAGCCCAGTTTGTCATCTGTCCACAGAATGTGATTTCGAATACATTAGCTGTCTGGTAAAAAAAATTACTTGGTTTCAGGTATTTGACTAAGAGATATCTTGCTGGGAAAAAAAGGTGGAAGTGGGATTTGAACCCCTGATGCACGAGACCTTTGATTCTAATTGGGAGCATGTGGCTCAACACGTTGAGCTACGAGAGATGACATGAACATGGGGTAAACTTTAGGTCTTTTGAGGCAAGGATGTTCCTTTGATCACCAGGCTTGAAAATGTACAATGTCAATGCGCAGTTGCCTCTACAATTCATATTTCAAAGCCGAGTTTGTCATCTGTCCACAGAATGTGATTTCGCATACATTAGCTGTCTTGCAAAAAAAAATTACTTGGTTTCAGGTATTTGACTAAGATATCTTGCTGAGAAAAAAAGGTGGAAGTGGGATTTGAACCAGTGTAGCTCTTGCCCTTTACTTCTAATTGGGAGCATGTGGCTAAACACATTGAGCTACTTGATATGACATGAACATGTGGTAAACTTTAGGTCTTTTGAGGCAAGGATGTTCCTTTGATCACCAGGCTTGAAAATGTACAATGTCAATGCGCAGTGGCCTCTACAATTTATATTTCAAAGCCGAGTTTTTCATCTGTCCACAGAATGTGATTTCGCATACATTAGCTGTCTGGTAAAAAAAATTACTTGGTTTCAGGTATTTGACTAAGAGATATCTTGCTGGGAAAAAAAGGTGGAAGTGGGATTTGAACCCCGGATGCTCTAGACCTTTGATTCTAATTGGGAGCATGTGGCTCAACACGTTGAGCTACGAGAGATGACATGAACATGGGGTAAACTTTAGGTCTTTTGAGGCAAGGATGTTCCTTTGATCACCAGGCTTGAAAATGTACAATGTCAATGCGCAGTTGCCTCTACAATTCATATTTCAAAGCCGAGTTTGTCATCTGTCCACAGAATGTGATTTCGCATACTTTAGCTGTCTGGTAAAAAAAATTACTTGGTTTCAGGTATTTGACTAAGAGATATCTTGCTGGGAAAAAAAGGTGGAAGTGGGATTTGACCCCCGGATGCTCTAGACCTTTGCTTCTAATTGGGTGCATGTGGCTCAACACGTTGAGCTACCAGAGATGACATGAATACGTGGTAAACTTTAGGTCTTTTGAGGCAAGGATGTTCCTTTGATCACCAGGCTTGAAAATGTACAATGTCAATGCGCAGTTGCCTCTACAATTTATATTTCAAAGCCGAGTTTTTCATCTGTCCACAGAATGTGATTTCGCATACATTAGCTGTCTGGTAAAAAAAAAGTACAAGGTTTCAGGTATTTGACTAAGAGATATTTTGCTGGGAAAAATAGGTGGACATGGGATTTGAACCCCTGTAGCTCCAGCCCTTTGCTTCTAATTGGAGCATATGGCTCAACACACTGAGCTACCAGAGATGATGTGAACATGGGGTAAACTTTAGGTCTTTTGAGGCAAGGATGTTCCTTTGATCACCTGGCTTGAAAATGTACAATGTCAATGCGCAGTGGCCTCTACAATTCATAATTCAAAGCCCAGTTTGTCATCTGTCCACAGAATGTGATTTCGCATACATTAGCTGTCTGGTAAAAAAAATTACTTGGTTTCAGGTATTTGACTAAGAGATATCTTGCTGGGAAAAAAAGGTGGAAGTGGGATTTGAACCCCTGTAGCTCGTGCCTTTTGCTTCTATTTGGGAGCATGTGGCTCAACACTTTGAGCTACCTGAGATGACATGAACATGGGGTAAACTTTAGGTCTTTTGAGGCAAGGATGTTCCTTTGATCAGCTGGCTTGAAAATGTACAATGTCAATGCGCAGTGGCCTCTACAATTCATAATTCAAAGCCCAGTTTGTCATCTGTCCACAGAATGTGATTTCGAATACATTAGCTGTCTGGTAAAAAAAATTACTTGGTTTCAGGTATTTGACTAAGAGATATCTTGCTGGGAAAAAAAGGTGGACGTGGGATTTGAACCCCTGATGCACGAGACCTTTGATTCTAATTGGGAGCATGTGGCTCAACACGTTGAGCTACGAGAGATCACATGAACATGGGGTAAACTTTAGGTCTTTTGAGGCAAGGATGTTCCTTTGATCACCAGGCTTGAAAATGTACAATGTCAATGCGCAGTTGCCTCTACAATTTATATTTCAAAGCCGAGTTTTTCATCTGTCCACAGAATGTGATTTCGCATACATTAGCTGTCTGGTAAAAAAAATTACTTGGTTTCAGGTATTTGACTAAGAGATATCTTGCTGGGAAAAAAAGGTGGAAGTGGGATTTGAACCCCGGATGCTCTAGACCTTTGATTCTAATTGGGAGCATGTGGCTCAACACATTGAGCTACGAGAGATGACATGAACATGGGGTAAACTTTAGGTCTTTTGAGGCAAGGATGTTCCTTTGATCACCAGGCTTGAAAATGTACAATGTCAATGCGCAGTTGCCTCTACAATTCATATTTCAAAGCCGAGTTTGTCATCTGTCCACAGAATGTGATTTCGCATACTTTAGCTGTCTGGTAAAAAAAATTACTTGGTTTCAGGTATTTGACTAAGAGATATCTTGCTGGGAAAAAAAGGTGGAAGTGGGATTTGAACCCCGGATGCTCTAGACCTTTGCTTCTAATTGGGTGCATGTGGCTCAACACGTTGAGCTACCAGAGATGACATGAATACGTGGTAAACTTTAGGTCTTTTGAGGCAAGGATGTTCCTTTGATCACCAGGCTTGAAAATGTACAATGTCAATGTGCAGTTGCCTCTACAATTCATATTTCAAAGCCGAGTTTGTCATCTGTCCACAGAATGTGATTTCGCATACATTAGCTGTCTTGTAAAAAAAATTACTTGGTTTCAGGTATTTGACTAAGATATCTTGCTGAGAAAAAAAGGTGGAAGTGGGATTTGAACCAGTGTAGCTCTTGCCCTTTACTTCTAATTGGGAGCATGTGGCTAAACACATTGAGCTACTTGATATGACATGAACATGTGGTAAACTTTAGGTCTTTTGAGGCAAGGATGTTCCTTTGATCAGCTGGCTTGAAAATGTACAATGTCAATGCACAGTGGCCTCTACAATTCATAATTCAAAGCCCAGTTTGTCATCTGTCCACAGAATGTGATTTCGCATACATTAGCTGTCTGGTAAAAAAAATTACTTGGTTTCAGGTATTTGACTAAGAGATATCTTGCTGGGAAAAAAAGGTGGAAGTGGGATTTGAACCCCGGATGCTCTAGACCTTTGATTCTAATTGGGAGCATGTGGCTCAGCACGTTGAGCTACGAGAGATGACATGAACATGGGGTAAACTTTAGGTCTTTTGAGGCAAGGATGTTCCTTTGATCACCAGGCTTGAAAATGTACAATGTCAATGCGCAGTTGCCTCTACAATTCATATTTCAAAGCCGAGTTTGTCATCTGTCCACAGAATGTGATTTCGCATACTTTAGCTGTCTGGTAAAAAAAATTACTTGGTTTCAGGTATTTGACTAAGAGATATCTTGCTGGGAAAAAAAGGTGGAAGTGGGATTTGAACCCCGGATGCTCTAGACCTTTGCTTCTAATTGGGTGCATGTGGCTACCAGAGATGACATGAATACGTGGTAAACTTTAGGTCTTTTGAGGCAAGGATGTTCCTTTGATCACCAGGCTTGAAAATGTACAATGTCAATGCGCAGTTGCCTCTACAATTTATATTTCAAAGCCGAGTTTTTCATCTGTCCACAGAATGTGATTTCGCATACATTAGCTGTCTGGTAAAAAAAAAGTACTAGGTTTCAGGTATTTGACTAAGAGATATTTTGCTGGGAAAAATAGGTGGACGTGGGATTTGAACCCCTGTAGCTCGTGCCTTTTGCTTCTATTTGGGAGCATGTGGCTCAACACTTTGAGCTACCTGAGATGACATGAACATGGGGTAAACTTTAGGTCTTTTGAGGCAAGGATGTTCCTTTGATCAGCTGGCTTGAAAATGTACAATGTCAATGCGCAGTGGCCTCTACAATTCATAATTCAAAGCCCAGTTTGTCATCTGTCCACAGAATGTGATTTCGAATACATTAGCTGTCTGGTAAAAAAAAATTACTTGGTTTCAGGTATTTGACTAAGAGATATCTTGCTGGGAAAAAAAGGTGGAAGTGGGATTTGAACCCCTGATGCACGAGACCTTTGATTCTAATTGGGAGCATGTGGCTCAACACGTTGAGCTACGAGAGATGACATGAACATGGGGTAAACTTTAGGTCTTTTGAGGCAAGGATGTTCCTTTGATCACCAGGCTTGAAAATGTACAATGTCAATGCGCAGTTGCCTCTACAATTCATATTTCAAAGCCGAGTTTGTCATCTGTCCACAGAATGTGATTTCGCATACATTAGCTGTCTTGCAAAAAAAAATTACTTGGTTTCAGGTATTTGACTAAGATATCTTTCTGAGAAAAAAAGGTGGAAGTGGGATTTGAACCAGTGTAGCTCTTGCCCTTTACTTCTAATTGGGAGCATGTGGCTAAACACATTGAGCTACTTGATATGACATGAACATGTGGTAAACTTTAGGTCTTTTGAGGCAAGGATGTTCCTTTGATCACCAGGCTTGAAAATGTACAATGTCAATGCGCAGTGGCCTCTACAATTTATATTTCAAAGCCGAGTTTTTCATCTGTCCACAGAATGTGATTTCGCATACATTAGCTGTCTGGTAAAAAAAATTACTTGGTTTCAGGTATTTGACTAAGAGATATCTTGCTGGGAAAAAAAGGTGGAAGTGGGATTTGAACCCCGGATGCTCTAGACCTTTGATTCTAATTGGGAGCATGTGGCTCAACACGTTGAGCTACGAGAGATGACATGAACATGGGGTAAACTTTAGGTCTTTTGAGGCAAGGATGTTCCTTTGATCACCAGGCTTGAAAATGTACAATGTCAATGCGCAGTTGCCTCTACAATTCATATTTCAAAGCCGAGTTTGTCATCTGTCCACAGAATGTGATTTCGCATACTTTAGCTGTCTGGTAAAAAAAATTACTTGGTTTCAGGTATTTGACTAAGAGATATCTTGCTGGGAAAAAAAGGTGGAAGTGGGATTTGACCCCCGGATGCTCTAGACCTTTGCTTCTAATTGGGTGCATGTGGCTCAACACGTTGAGCTACCAGAGATGACATGAATACGTGGTAAACTTTAGGTCTTTTGAGGCAAGGATGTTCCTTTGATCACCAGGCTTGAAAATGTACAATGTCAATGCGCAGTTGCCTCTACAATTTATATTTCAAAGCCGAGTTTTTCATCTGTCCACAGAATGTGATTTCGCATACATTAGCTGTCTGGTAAAAAAAAAGTACAAGGTTTCAGGTATTTGACTAAGAGATATTTTGCTGGGAAAAATAGGTGGACATGGGATTTGAACCCCTGTAGCTCCAGCCCTTTGCTTCTAATTGGAGCATATGGCTCAACACACTGAGCTACCAGAGATGATGTGAACATGGGGTAAACTTTAGGTCTTTTGAGGCAAGGATGTTCCTTTGATCACCTGGCTTGAAAATGTACAATGTCAATGCGCAGTGGCCTCTACAATTCATAATTCAAAGCCCAGTTTGTCATCTGTCCACAGAATGTGATTTCGCATACATTAGCTGTCTGGTAAAAAAAATTACTTGGTTTCAGGTATTTGACTAAGAGATATCTTGCTGGGAAAAAAAGGTGGAAGTGGGATTTGAACCCCTGTAGCTCATGCCTTTTGCTTCTATTTGGGAGCATGTGGCTCAACACTTTGAGCTACCTGAGATGACATGAACATGGGGTAAACTTTAGGTCTTTTGAGGCAAGGATGTTCCTTTGATCAGCTGGCTTGAAAATGTACAATGTCAATGCGCAGTGGCCTCTACAATTCATAATTCAAAGCCCAGTTTGTCATCTGTCCACAGAATGTGATTTCGAATACATTAGCTGTCTGGTAAAAAAAATTACTTGGTTTCAGGTATTTGACTAAGAGATATCTTGCTGGGAAAAAAAGGTGGACGTGGGATTTGAACCCCTGATGCACGAGACCTTTGATTCTAATTGGGAGCATGTGGCTCAACACGTTGAGCTACGAGAGATCACATGAACATGGGGTAAACTTTAGGTCTTTTGAGGCAAGGATGTTCCTTTGATCACCAGGCTTGAAAATGTACAATGTCAATGCGCAGTTGCCTCTACAATTTATATTTCAAAGCCGAGTTTTTCATCTGTCCACAGAATGTGATTTCGCATACATTAGCTGTCTGGTAAAAAAAATTACTTGGTTTCAGGTATTTGACTAAGAGATATCTTGCTGGGAAAAAAAGGTGGAAGTGGGATTTGAACCCCGGATGCTCTAGACCTTTGATTCTAATTGGGAGCATGTGGCTCAACACATTGAGCTACGAGAGATGACATGAACATGGGGTAAACTTTAGGTCTTTTGAGGCAAGGATGTTCCTTTGATCACCAGGCTTGAAAATGTACAATGTCAATGCGCAGTTGCCTCTACAATTCATATTTCAAAGCCGAGTTTGTCATCTGTCCACAGAATGTGATTTCGCATACTTTAGCTGTCTGGTAAAAAAAATTACTTGGTTTCAGGTATTTGACTAAGAGATATCTTGCTGGGAAAAAAAGGTGGAAGTGGGATTTGAACCCCGGATGCTCTAGACCTTTGCTTCTAATTGGGTGCATGTGGCTCAACACGTTGAGCTACCAGAGATGACATGAATACGTGGTAAACTTTAGGTCTTTTGAGGCAAGGATGTTCCTTTGATCACCAGGCTTGAAAATGTACAATGTCAATGTGCAGTTGCCTCTACAATTCATATTTCAAAGCCGAGTTTGTCATCTGTCCACAGAATGTGATTTCGCATACATTAGCTGTCTTGTAAAAAAAATTACTTGGTTTCAGGTATTTGACTAAGATATCTTGCTGAGAAAAAAAGGTGGAAGTGGGATTTGAACCAGTGTAGCTCTTGCCCTTTACTTCTAATTGGGAGCATGTGGCTAAACACATTGAGCTACTTGATATGACATGAACATGTGGTAAACTTTAGGTCTTTTGAGGCAAGGATGTTCCTTTGATCAGCTGGCTTGAAAATGTACAATGTCAATGCACAGTGGCCTCTACAATTCATAATTCAAAGCCCAGTTTGTCATCTGTCCACAGAATGTGATTTCGCATACATTAGCTGTCTGGTAAAAAAAATTACTTGGTTTCAGGTATTTGACTAAGAGATATCTTGCTGGGAAAAAAAGGTGGAAGTGGGATTTGAACCCCGGATGCTCTAGACCTTTGATTCTAATTGGGAGCATGTGGCTCAGCACGTTGAGCTACGAGAGATGACATGAACATGGGGTAAACTTTAGGTCTTTTGAGGCAAGGATGTTCCTTTGATCACCAGGCTTGAAAATGTACAATGTCAATGCGCAGTTGCCTCTACAATTCATATTTCAAAGCCGAGTTTGTCATCTGTCCACAGAATGTGATTTCGCATACTTTAGCTGTCTGGTAAAAAAAATTACTTGGTTTCAGGTATTTGACTAAGAGATATCTTGCTGGGAAAAAAAGGTGGAAGTGGGATTTGAACCCCGGATGCTCTAGACCTTTGCTTCTAATTGGGTGCATGTGGCTACCAGAGATGACATGAATACGTGGTAAACTTTAGGTCTTTTGAGGCAAGGATGTTCCTTTGATCACCAGGCTTGAAAATGTACAATGTCAATGCGCAGTTGCCTCTACAATTTATATTTCAAAGCCGAGTTTTTCATCTGTCCACAGAATGTGATTTCGCATACATTAGCTGTCTGGTAAAAAAAAAGTACTAGGTTTCAGGTATTTGACTAAGAGATATTTTGCTGGGAAAAATAGGTGGACGTGGGATTTGAACCCCTGTAGCTCGTGCCTTTTGCTTCTATTTGGGAGCATGTGGCTCAACACTTTGAGCTACCTGAGATGACATGAACATGGGGTAAACTTTAGGTCTTTTGAGGCAAGGATGTTCCTTTGATCAGCTGGCTTGAAAATGTACAATGTCAATGCGCAGTGGCCTCTACAATTCATAATTCAAAGCCCAGTTTGTCATCTGTCCACAGAATGTGATTTCGAATACATTAGCTGTCTGGTAAAAAAAAATTACTTGGTTTCAGGTATTTGACTAAGAGATATCTTGCTGGGAAAAAAAGGTGGAAGTGGGATTTGAACCCCTGATGCACGAGACCTTTGATTCTAATTGGGAGCATGTGGCTCAACACGTTGAGCTACGAGAGATGACATGAACATGGGGTAAACTTTAGGTCTTTTGAGGCAAGGATGTTCCTTTGATCACCAGGCTTGAAAATGTACAATGTCAATGCGCAGTTGCCTCTACAATTCATATTTCAAAGCCGAGTTTGTCATCTGTCCACAGAATGTGATTTCGCATACATTAGCTGTCTTGCAAAAAAAAATTACTTGGTTTCAGGTATTTGACTAAGATATCTTTCTGAGAAAAAAAGGTGGAAGTGGGATTTGAACCAGTGTAGCTCTTGCCCTTTACTTCTAATTGGGAGCATGTGGCTAAACACATTGAGCTACTTGATATGACATGAACATGTGGTAAACTTTAGGTCTTTTGAGGCAAGGATGTTCCTTTGATCACCAGGCTTGAAAATGTACAATGTCAATGCGCAGTGGCCTCTACAATTTATATTTCAAAGCCGAGTTTTTCATCTGTCCACAGAATGTGATTTCGCATACATTAGCTGTCTGGTAAAAAAAATTACTTGGTTTCAGGTATTTGACTAAGAGATATCTTGCTGGGAAAAAAAGGTGGAAGTGGGATTTGAACCCCGGATGCTCTAGACCTTTGATTCTAATTGGGAGCATGTGGCTCAACACGTTGAGCTACGAGAGATGACATGAACATGGGGTAAACTTTAGGTCTTTTGAGGCAAGGATGTTCCTTTGATCACCAGGCTTGAAAATGTACAATGTCAATGCGCAGTTGCCTCTACAATTCATATTTCAAAGCCGAGTTTGTCATCTGTCCACAGAATGTGATTTCGCATACTTTAGCTGTCTGGTAAAAAAAATTACTTGGTTTCAGGTATTTGACTAAGAGATATCTTGCTGGGAAAAAAAGGTGGAAGTGGGATTTGACCCCCGGATGCTCTAGACCTTTGCTTCTAATTGGGTGCATGTGGCTCAACACGTTGAGCTACCAGAGATGACATGAATACGTGGTAAACTTTAGGTCTTTTGAGGCAAGGATGTTCCTTTGATCACCAGGCTTGAAAATGTACAATGTCAATGCGCAGTTGCCTCTACAATTTATATTTCAAAGCCGAGTTTTTCATCTGTCCACAGAATGTGATTTCGCATACATTAGCTGTCTGGTAAAAAAAAAGTACAAGGTTTCAGGTATTTGACTAAGAGATATTTTGCTGGGAAAAATAGGTGGACATGGGATTTGAACCCCTGTAGCTCCAGCCCTTTGCTTCTAATTGGAGCATATGGCTCAACACACTGAGCTACCAGAGATGATGTGAACATGGGGTAAACTTTAGGTCTTTTGAGGCAAGGATGTTCCTTTGATCACCTGGCTTGAAAATGTACAATGTCAATGCGCAGTGGCCTCTACAATTCATAATTCAAAGCCCAGTTTGTCATCTGTCCACAGAATGTGATTTCGCATACATTAGCTGTCTGGTAAAAAAAATTACTTGGTTTCAGGTATTTGACTAAGAGATATCTTGCTGGGAAAAAAAGGTGGAAGTGGGATTTGAACCCCTGTAGCTCGTGCCTTTTGCTTCTATTTGGGAGCATGTGGCTCAACACTTTGAGCTACCTGAGATGACATGAACATGGGGTAAACTTTAGGTCTTTTGAGGCAAGGATGTTCCTTTGATCAGCTGGCTTGAAAATGTACAATGTCAATGCGCAGTGGCCTCTACAATTCATAATTCAAAGCCCAGTTTGTCATCTGTCCACAGAATGTGATTTCGAATACATTAGCTGTCTGGTAAAAAAAATTACTTGGTTTCAGGTATTTGACTAAGAGATATCTTGCTGGGAAAAAAAGGTGGACGTGGGATTTGAACCCCTGATGCACGAGACCTTTGATTCTAATTGGGAGCATGTGGCTCAACACGTTGAGCTACGAGAGATCACATGAACATGGGGTAAACTTTAGGTCTTTTGAGGCAAGGATGTTCCTTTGATCACCAGGCTTGAAAATGTACAATGTCAATGCGCAGTTGCCTCTACAATTTATATTTCAAAGCCGAGTTTTTCATCTGTCCACAGAATGTGATTTCGCATACATTAGCTGTCTGGTAAAAAAAATTACTTGGTTTCAGGTATTTGACTAAGAGATATCTTGCTGGGAAAAAAAGGTGGAAGTGGGATTTGAACCCCGGATGCTCTAGACCTTTGATTCTAATTGGGAGCATGTGGCTCAACACATTGAGCTACGAGAGATGACATGAACATGGGGTAAACTTTAGGTCTTTTGAGGCAAGGATGTTCCTTTGATCACCAGGCTTGAAAATGTACAATGTCAATGCGCAGTTGCCTCTACAATTCATATTTCAAAGCCGAGTTTGTCATCTGTCCACAGAATGTGATTTCGCATACTTTAGCTGTCTGGTAAAAAAAATTACTTGGTTTCAGGTATTTGACTAAGAGATATCTTGCTGGGAAAAAAAGGTGGAAGTGGGATTTGAACCCCGGATGCTCTAGACCTTTGCTTCTAATTGGGTGCATGTGGCTCAACACGTTGAGCTACCAGAGATGACATGAATACGTGGTAAACTTTAGGTCTTTTGAGGCAAGGATGTTCCTTTGATCACCAGGCTTGAAAATGTACAATGTCAATGTGCAGTTGCCTCTACAATTCATATTTCAAAGCCGAGTTTGTCATCTGTCCACAGAATGTGATTTCGCATACATTAGCTGTCTTGTAAAAAAAATTACTTGGTTTCAGGTATTTGACTAAGATATCTTGCTGAGAAAAAAAGGTGGAAGTGGGATTTGAACCAGTGTAGCTCTTGCCCTTTACTTCTAATTGGGAGCATGTGGCTAAACACATTGAGCTACTTGATATGACATGAACATGTGGTAAACTTTAGGTCTTTTGAGGCAAGGATGTTCCTTTGATCAGCTGGCTTGAAAATGTACAATGTCAATGCACAGTGGCCTCTACAATTCATAATTCAAAGCCCAGTTTGTCATCTGTCCACAGAATGTGATTTCGCATACATTAGCTGTCTGGTAAAAAAAATTACTTGGTTTCAGGTATTTGACTAAGAGATATCTTGCTGGGAAAAAAAGGTGGAAGTGGGATTTGAACCCCGGATGCTCTAGACCTTTGATTCTAATTGGGAGCATGTGGCTCAACACGTTGAGCTACGAGAGATGACATGAACATGGGGTAAACTTTAGGTCTTTTGAGGCAAGGATGTTCCTTTGATCACCAGGCTTGAAAATGTACAATGTCAATGCGCAGTTGCCTCTACAATTCATATTTCAAAGCCGAGTTTGTCATCTGTCCACAGAATGTGATTTCGCATACATTAGCTGTCTTGTAAAAAAAATTACTTGGTTTCAGGTATTTGACTAAGATATCTTGCTGAGAAAAAAAGGTGGAAGTGGGATTTGAACCAGTGTAGCTCTTGCCCTTTACTTCTAATTGGGAGCATGTGGCTAAACACATTGAGCTACTTGATATGACATGAACATGTGGTAAACTTTAGGTCTTTTGAGGCAAGGATGTTCCTTTGATCAGCTGGCTTGAAAATGTACAATGTCAATGCACAGTGGCCTCTACAATTCATAATTCAAAGCCCAGTTTGTCATCTGTCCACAGAATGTGATTTCGCATACATTAGCTGTCTGGTAAAAAAAATTACTTGGTTTCAGGTATTTGACTAAGATATCTTGCTGAGAAAAAAAGGTGGAAGTGGGATTTGAACCAGTGTAGCTCTTGCCCTTTACTTCTAATTGGGAGCATGTGGCTAAACACATTGAGCTACTTGATATGACATGAACATGTGGTAAACTTTAGGTCTTTTGAGGCAAGGATGTTCCTTTGATCACCAGGCTTGAAAATGTACAATGTCAATGCGCAGTGGCCTCTACAATTTATATTTCAAAGCCGAGTTTTTCATCTGTCCACAGAATGTGATTTCGCATACATTAGCTGTCTGGTAAAAAAAATTACTTGGTTTCAGGTATTTGACTAAGAGATATCTTGCTGGGAAAAAAAGGTGGAAGTGGGATTTGAACCCCGGATGCTCTAGACCTTTGATTCTAATTGGGAGCATGTGGCTCAACACGTTGAGCTACGAGAGATGACATGAACATGGGGTAAACTTTAGGTCTTTTGAGGCAAGGATGTTCCTTTGATCACCAGGCTTGAAAATGTACAATGTCAATGCGCAGTTGCCTCTACAATTCATATTTCAAAGCCGAGTTTGTCATCTGTCCACAGAATGTGATTTCGCATACTTTAGCTGTCTGGTAAAAAAAATTACTTGGTTTCAGGTATTTGACTAAGAGATATCTTGCTGGGAAAAAAAGGTGGAAGTGGGATTTGACCCCCGGATGCTCTAGACCTTTGCTTCTAATTGGGTGCATGTGGCTCAACACGTTGAGCTACCAGAGATGACATGAATACGTGGTAAACTTTAGGTCTTTTGAGGCAAGGATGTTCCTTTGATCACCAGGCTTGAAAATGTACAATGTCAATGCGCAGTTGCCTCTACAATTTATATTTCAAAGCCGAGTTTTTCATCTGTCCACAGAATGTGATTTCGCATACATTAGCTGTCTGGTAAAAAAAAGTACAAGGTTTCAGGTATTTGACTAAGAGATATTTTGCTGGGAAAAATAGGTGGACATGGGATTTGAACCCCTGTAGCTCCAGCCCTTTGCTTCTAATTGGAGCATATGGCTCAACACACTGAGCTACCAGAGATGATGTGAACATGGGGTAAACTTTAGGTCTTTTGAGGCAAGGATGTTCCTTTGATCACCTGGCTTGAAAATGTACAATGTCAATGCGCAGTGGCCTCTACAATTCATAATTCAAAGCCCAGTTTGTCATCTGTCCACAGAATGTGATTTCGCATACATTAGCTGTCTGGTAAAAAAAATTACTTGGTTTCAGGTATTTGACTAAGAGATATCTTGCTGGGAAAAAAAGGTGGAAGCGGGATTTGAACCCCTGTAGCTCGTGCCTTTTGCTTCTATTTGGGAGCATGTGGCTCAACACTTTGAGCTACCTGAGATGACATGAACATGGGGTAAACTTTAGGTCTTTTGAGGCAAGGATGTTCCTTTGATCAGCTGGCTTGAAAATGTACAATGTCAATGCGCAGTGGCCTCTACAATTCATAATTCAAAGCCCAGTTTGTCATCTGTCCACAGAATGTGATTTCGAATACATTAGCTGTCTGGTAAAAAAAATTACTTGGTTTCAGGTATTTGACTAAGAGATATCTTGCTGGGAAAAAAAGGTGGACGTGGGATTTGAACCCCTGATGCACGAGACCTTTGATTCTAATTGGGAGCATGTGGCTCAACACGTTGAGCTACGAGAGATCACATGAACATGGGGTAAACTTTAGGTCTTTTGAGGCAAGGATGTTCCTTTGATCACCAGGCTTGAAAATGTACAATGTCAATGCGCAGTTGCCTCTACAATTTATATTTCAAAGCCGAGTTTTTCATCTGTCCACAGAATGTGATTTCGCATACATTAGCTGTCTGGTAAAAAAAATTACTTGGTTTCAGGTATTTGACTAAGAGATATCTTGCTGGGAAAAAAAGGTGGAAGTGGGATTTGAACCCCGGATGCTCTAGACCTTTGATTCTAATTGGGAGCATGTGGCTCAACACATTGAGCTACGAGAGATGACATGAACATGGGGTAAACTTTAGGTCTTTTGAGGCAAGGATGTTCCTTTGATCACCAGGCTTGAAAATGTACAATGTCAATGCGCAGTTGCCTCTACAATTCATATTTCAAAGCCGAGTTTGTCATCTGTCCACAGAATGTGATTTCGCATACTTTAGCTGTCTGGTAAAAAAAATTACTTGGTTTCAGGTATTTGACTAAGAGATATCTTGCTGGGAAAAAAAGGTGGAAGTGGGATTTGAACCCCGGATGCTCTAGACCTTTGCTTCTAATTGGGTGCATGTGGCTCAACACGTTGAGCTACCAGAGATGACATGAATACGTGGTAAACTTTAGGTCTTTTGAGGCAAGGATGTTCCTTTGATCACCAGGCTTGAAAATGTACAATGTCAATGTGCAGTTGCCTCTACAATTCATATTTCAAAGCCGAGTTTGTCATCTGTCCACAGAATGTGATTTCGCATACATTAGCTGTCTTGTAAAAAAAATTACTTGGTTTCAGGTATTTGACTAAGATATCTTGCTGAGAAAAAAAGGTGGAAGTGGGATTTGAACCAGTGTAGCTCTTGCCCTTTACTTCTAATTGGGAGCATGTGGCTAAACACATTGAGCTACTTGATATGACATGAACATGTGGTAAACTTTAGGTCTTTTGAGGCAAGGATGTTCCTTTGATCAGCTGGCTTGAAAATGTACAATGTCAATGCACAGTGGCCTCTACAATTCATAATTCAAAGCCCAGTTTGTCATCTGTCCACAGAATGTGATTTCGCATACATTAGCTGTCTGGTAAAAAAAATTACTTGGTTTCAGGTATTTGACTAAGAGATATCTTGCTGGGAAAAAAAGGTGGAAGTGGGATTTGAACCCCGGATGCTCTAGACCTTTGATTCTAATTGGGAGCATGTGGCTCAACACGTTGAGCTACGAGAGATGACATGAACATGGGGTAAACTTTAGGTCTTTTGAGGCAAGGATGTTCCTTTGATCACCAGGCTTGAAAATGTACAATGTCAATGCGCAGTTGCCTCTACAATTCATATTTCAAAGCCGAGTTTGTCATCTGTCCACAGAATGTGATTTCGCATACTTTAGCTGTCTGGTAAAAAAAATTACTTGGTTTCAGGTATTTGACTAAGAGATATCTTGCTGGGAAAAAAAGGTGGAAGTGGGATTTGAACCCCGGATGCTCTAGACCTTTGCTTCTAATTGGGTGCATGTGGCTACCAGAGATGACATGAATACGTGGTAAACTTTAGGTCTTTTGAGGCAAGGATGTTCCTTTGATCACCAGGCTTGAAAATGTACAATGTCAATGCGCAGTTGCCTCTACAATTTATATTTCAAAGCCGAGTTTTTCATCTGTCCACAGAATGTGATTTCGCATACATTAGCTGTCTGGTAAAAAAAAAGTACTAGGTTTCAGGTATTTGACTAAGAGATATTTTGCTGGGAAAAATAGGTGGACGTGGGATTTGAACCCCTGTAGCTCGTGCCTTTTGCTTCTATTTGGGAGCATGTGGCTCAACACTTTGAGCTACCTGAGATGACATGAACATGGGGTAAACTTTAGGTCTTTTGAGGCAAGGATGTTCCTTTGATCAGCTGGCTTGAAAATGTACAATGTCAATGCGCAGTGGCCTCTACAATTCATAATTCAAAGCCCAGTTTGTCATCTGTCCACAGAATGTGATTTCGAATACATTAGCTGTCTGGTAAAAAAAATTACTTGGTTTCAGGTATTTGACTAAGAGATATCTTGCTGGGAAAAAAAGGTGGAAGTGGGATTTGAACCCCTGATGCACTAGACCTTTGATTCTAATTGGGAGCATGTGGCTCAACACGTTGAGCTACGAGAGATGACATGAACATGGGGTAAACTTTAGGTCTTTTGAGGCAAGGATGTTCCTTTGATCACCAGGCTTGAAAATGTACAATGTCAATGCGCAGTTGCCTCTACAATTCATATTTCAAAGCCGAGTTTGTCATCTGTCCACAGAATGTGATTTCGCATACATTAGCTGTCTG
The DNA here is from genome assembly GCF_052324685.1 of Brachyhypopomus gauderio. Lineage (NCBI taxonomy): Eukaryota > Metazoa > Chordata > Actinopteri > Gymnotiformes > Hypopomidae > Brachyhypopomus > Brachyhypopomus gauderio. The sequence continues at coordinate 1,497,156 of NW_027506879.1, read as the reverse complement.
GTAAAAAAAATTACTTGGTTTCAGGTATTTGACTAAGAGATATCTTGCTGGGAAAAATAGGTGGACGTGGGATTTGAACCCCTGTAGCTCGTGCCTTTTGCTTCTATTTGGGAGCATGTGGCTCAACACTTTGAGCTACCTGAGATGACATGAACATGGGGTAAACTTTAGGTCTTTTGAGGCAAGGATGTTCCTTTGATCAGCTGGCTTGAAAATGTACAATGTCAATGCGCAGTTGCCTCTACAATTCATATTTCAAAGCCGAGTTTGTCATCTGTCCACAGAATGTGATTTCGCATACATTAGCTGTCTGGTAAAAAAAATTACTTGGTTTCAGGTATTTGACTAAGAGATATCTTGCTGGGAAAAAAAGGTGGAAGTGGGATTTGAACCCCGGATGCTCTAGACCTTTGATTCTAATTGGGAGCATGTGGCTCAACACATTGAGCTACGAGAGATGACATGAACATGGGGTAAACTTTAGGTCTTTTGAGGCAAGGATGTTCCTTTGATCACCAGGCTTGAAAATGTACAATGTCAATGCGCAGTTGCCTCTACAATTCATATTTCAAAGCCGAGTTTGTCATCTGTCCACAGAATGTGATTTCGCATACATTAGCTGTCTGGTAAAAAAAATTACTTGGTTTCAGGTATTTGACTAAGAGATATCTTGCTGGGAAAAAAAGGTGGACGTGGGATTTGAACCCCTGATGCACGAGACCTTTGATTCTAATTGGGAGCATGTGGCTCAACACGTTGAGCTACGAGAGATCACATGAACATGGGGTAAACTTTAGGTCTTTTGAGGCAAGGATGTTCCTTTGATCACCAGGCTTGAAAATGTACAATGTCAATGCGCAGTTGCCTCTACAATTTATATTTCAAAGCCGAGTTTTTCATCTGTCCACAGAATGTGATTTCGCATACATTAGCTGTCTGGTAAAAAAAATTACTTGGTTTCAGGTATTTGACTAAGAGATATCTTGCTGGGAAAAAAAGGTGGAAGTGGGATTTGAACCCCGGATGCTCTAGACCTTTGATTCTAATTGGGAGCATGTGGCTCAACACATTGCGCTACGAGAGATGACATGAACATGGGGTAAACTTTAGGTCTTTTGAGGCAAGGATGTTCCTTTGATCACCAGGCTTGAAAATGTACAATGTCAATGCGCAGTTGCCTCTACAATTCATATTTCAAAGCCGAGTTTGTCATCTGTCCACAGAATGTGATTTCGCATACTTTAGCTGTCTGGTAAAAAAAATTACTTGGTTTCAGGTATTTGACTAAGAGATATCTTGCTGGGAAAAAAAGGTGGAAGTGGGATTTGAACCCCGGATGCTCTAGACCTTTGCTTCTAATTGGGTGCATGTGGCTCAACACGTTGAGCTACCAGAGATGACATGAATACGTGGTAAACTTTAGGTCTTTTGAGGCAAGGATGTTCCTTTGATCACCAGGCTTGAAAATGTACAATGTCAATGTGCAGTTGCCTCTACAATTCATATTTCAAAGCCGAGTTTGTCATCTGTCCACAGAATGTGATTTCGCATACATTAGCTGTCTTGTAAAAAAAATTACTTGGTTTCAGGTATTTGACTAAGATATCTTGCTGAGAAAAAAAGGTGGAAGTGGGATTTGAACCAGTGTAGCTCTTGCCCTTTACTTCTAATTGGGAGCATGTGGCTAAACACATTGAGCTACTTGATATGACATGAACATGTGGTAAACTTTAGGTCTTTTGAGGCAAGGATGTTCCTTTGATCAGCTGGCTTGAAAATGTACAATGTCAATGCACAGTGGCCTCTACAATTCATAATTCAAAGCCCAGTTTGTCATCTGTCCACAGAATGTGATTTCGCATACATTAGCTGTCTGGTAAAAAAAATTACTTGGTTTCAGGTATTTGACTAAGAGATATCTTGCTGGGAAAAAAAGGTGGAAGTGGGATTTGAACCCCGGATGCTCTAGACCTTTGATTCTAATTGGGAGCATGTGGCTCAACACGTTGAGCTACGAGAGATGACATGAACATGGGGTAAACTTTAGGTCTTTTGAGGCAAGGATGTTCCTTTGATCACCAGGCTTGAAAATGTACAATGTCAATGCGCAGTTGCCTCTACAATTCATATTTCAAAGCCGAGTTTGTCATCTGTCCACAGAATGTGATTTCGCATACTTTAGCTGTCTGGTAAAAAAAATTACTTGGTTTCAGGTATTTGACTAAGAGATATCTTGCTGGGAAAAAAAGGTGGAAGTGGGATTTGAACCCCGGATGCTCTAGACCTTTGCTTCTAATTGGGTGCATGTGGCTACCAGAGATGACATGAATACGTGGTAAACTTTAGGTCTTTTGAGGCAAGGATGTTCCTTTGATCACCAGGCTTGAAAATGTACAATGTCAATGCGCAGTTGCCTCTACAATTTATATTTCAAAGCCGAGTTTTTCATCTGTCCACAGAATGTGATTTCGCATACATTAGCTGTCTGGTAAAAAAAAAGTACTAGGTTTCAGGTATTTGACTAAGAGATATTTTGCTGGGAAAAATAGGTGGACGTGGGATTTGAACCCCTGTAGCTCGTGCCTTTTGCTTCTATTTGGGAGCATGTGGCTCAACACTTTGAGCTACCTGAGATGACATGAACATGGGGTAAACTTTAGGTCTTTTGAGGCAAGGATGTTCCTTTGATCAGCTGGCTTGAAAATGTACAATGTCAATGCGCAGTGGCCTCTACAATTCATAATTCAAAGCCCAGTTTGTCATCTGTCCACAGAATGTGATTTCGAATACATTAGCTGTCTGGTAAAAAAAATTACTTGGTTTCAGGTATTTGACTAAGAGATATCTTGCTGGGAAAAAAAGGTGGAAGTGGGATTTGAACCCCTGATGCACGAGACCTTTGATTCTAATTGGGAGCATGTGGCTCAACACGTTGAGCTACGAGAGATGACATGAACATGGGGTAAACTTTAGGTCTTTTGAGGCAAGGATGTTCCTTTGATCACCAGGCTTGAAAATGTACAATGTCAATGCGCAGTTGCCTCTACAATTCATATTTCAAAGCCGAGTTTGTCATCTGTCCACAGAATGTGATTTCGCATACATTAGCTGTCTGGTAAAAAAAATTACTTGGTTTCAGGTATTTGACTAAGAGATATCTTGCTGGGAAAAATAGGTGGAAGTGGGATTTGAACCCCTGTAGCTCGTGCCTTTTGCTTCTATTTGGGAGCATGTGGCTCAACACTTTGAGCTACCTGAGATGACATGAACATGGGGTAAACTTTAGGTCTTTTGAGGCAAGGATGTTCCTTTGATCAGCTGGCTTGAAAATGTACAATGTCAATGCGCAGTTGCCTCTACAATTCATATTTCAAAGCCGAGTTTGTCATCTGTCCACAGAATGTGATTTCGCATACTTTAGCTGTCTGGTAAAAAAAATTACTTGGTTTCAGGTATTTGACTAAGAGATATCTTGCTGGGAAAAAAAGGTGGAAGTGGGATTTGAACCCCGGATGCTCTAGACCTTTGCTTCTAATTGGGTGCATGTGGCTCAACACGTTGAGCTACCAGAGATGACATGAATACGTGGTAAACTTTAGGTCTTTTGAGGCAAGGATGTTCCTTTGATCACCAGGCTTGAAAATGTACAATGTCAATGTGCAGTTGCCTCTACAATTCATATTTCAAAGCCGAGTTTGTCATCTGTCCACAGAATGTGATTTCGCATACATTAGCTGTCTTGTAAAAAAAAATTACTTGGTTTCAGGTATTTGACTAAGATATCTTGCTGAGAAAAAAAGGTGGAAGTGGGATTTGAACCAGTGTAGCTCTTGCCCTTTACTTCTAATTGGGAGCATGTGGCTAAACACATTGAGCTACTTGATATGACATGAACATGTGGTAAACTTTAGGTCTTTTGAGGCAAGGATGTTCCTTTGATCAGCTGGCTTGAAAATGTACAATGTCAATGCACAGTGGCCTCTACAATTCATAATTCAAAGCCCAGTTTGTCATCTGTCCACAGAATGTGATTTCGAATACATTAGCTGTCTGGTAAAAAAAATTACTTGGTTTCAGGTATTTGACTAAGAGATATCTTGCTGGGAAAAAAAGGTGGAAGTGGGATTTGAACCACTGATGCTCAAGACCTTTGATTCTAATTGGGAGCATGTGGGTCAACACGTTGAGCTACGAGAGATGACATGAACATGGGGTAAACTTTAGGTCTTTTGAGGCAAGGATGTTCCTTTGATCACCAGGCTTGAAAATGTACAATGTCAATGCGCAGTTGCCTCTACAATTCATATTTCAAAGCCGAGTTTGTCATCTGTCCACAGAATGTGATTTCGCATACATTAGCTGTCTGGTAAAAAAAAATTACTTGGTTTCAGGTATTTGACTAAGAGATATCTTACTGGGAAAAAAAGGTGGAAGTGGGATTTGAACCAGTGTAGCTCTTGCCCTTTACTTCTAATTGGGAGAATGTGGCTAAACACATTGAGCTACTTGATATGACATGATCATGGTGTAAACTTTAGGTCTTTTGAGGCAAGGATGTTCCTTTGATCAGCTGGCTTGAAAATGTACAATGTCAATGCGCAGTGGAATCTACAATTCATAATTCAAAGCCCAGTTTGTCATCTGTCCACAGAATGTGATTTCGAATACATTAGCTGTCTGGTAAAAAAAAATTACTTGGTTTCAGGTATTTGACTAAGAGATATCTTGCTGGGAAAAAAAGGTGGAAGTGGGATTTGAACCCTTGTAGCTCCAGCCCTTTGCTTCTAATTGGGTGCATGTGGCTCAACACGTTGAGCTACCAGAGATGACATGAATACGTGGTAAACTTTAGGTCTTTTGAGGCAAGGATGTTCCTTTGATCACCAGGCTTGAAAATGTACAATGTCAATGCGCAGTTGCCTCTACAATTTATATTTCAAAGCCGAGTTTTTCATCTGTCCACAGAATGTGATTTCGCATACATTAACTGTCTGGTAAAAAAAAAAAGTACTAGGTTTCAGGTATTTGACTAAGAGATATTTTGCTGGGAAAAAAAGGTGGACGTGGGATTTGAACCCCTGTAGCTCCAGCCCTTTGCTTCTAATTGGAGCATATGGCTCAACACATTGAGCTACCAGAGATGATGTGAACTTGGTGTAAACTTTAGGTCTTTTGAGGCAAGGATGTTCCTTTGATCACCTGGCTTGAAAATGTACAATGTCAATGCGCAGTGGCCTCTACAATTCATAATTCAAAGCCCAGTTTGTCATCTGTCCACAGAATGTGATTTCGCATACATTAGCTGTCTGGTAAAAAAAATTACTTGGTTTCAGGTATTTGACTAAGAGATATCTTGCTGGGAAAAAAAGGTGGAAGTGGGATTTGAACCCCTGATGCTTGAGACCTTTGATTCTAATTGGGAGCATGTGGCTCAACACGTTGAGCTACCTGAGATGACATGAATACGTGGTAAACTTTAGGTCTTTTGAGGCAAGGATGTTCCTTTGATCACCAGGCTTGAAAATGTACAATGTCAATGCGCAGTTGCCTCTACAATTTATATTTCAAAGCCGAGTTTTTCATCTGTCCACAGAATGTGATTTCGCATACATTAACTGTCTGGTAAAAAAAAAAAGTACTAGGTTTCAGGTATTTGACTAAGAGATATTTTGCTGGGAAAAAAAGGTGGACGTGGGATTTGAACCCCTGTAGCTCCAGCCCTTTGCTTCTAATTGGAGCATAAGGCTCAACACATTGAGCTACCAGAGATGATGTGAACTTGGTGTAAACTTTAGGTCTTTTGAGGCAAGGATGTTCCTTTGATCACCTGGCTTGAAAATGTACAATGTCAATGCGCAGTGGCCTCTACAATTCATAATTCAAAGCACAGTTTGTCATCTGTCCACAGAATGTGATTTCGCATACATTAGCTGTCTGGTAAAAAAAATTACTTGGTTTCAGGTATTTGACTAAGAGATATCTTGCTGGGAAAAAAAGGTGGAAGTGGGATTTGAACCCCTGATGCTTGAGACCTTTGATTCTAATTGGGAGCATGTGGCTCAACACGTTGAGCTACCTGAGATGACATGAACATGGGGTAAACTTTAGGTCTTTTGAGGCAAGGATGTTCCTTTGATCACCAGGCTTGAAAATGTACAATGTCAATGCGCAGTTGCCTCTACAATTCATATTTCAAAGCCGAGTTTGTCATCTGTCCACAGAATGTGATTTCGCATACTTTAGCTGTCTGGTAAAAAAAATTACTTGGTTTCAGGTATTTGACTAAGAGATATCTTGCTGGGAAAAAAAGGTGGAAGTGGGATTTGAACCCTTGTAGATCCAGCCCTTTGCTTCTAATTGGGTGCATGTGGCTCAACACGTTGAGTTACCAGAGATGACATGAATACGTGGTAAACTTTAGGTCAGGCGTACTCAACTAGAAACTGAAAAGGTCCACTCACCAAATTTCCAATGTTTCCAGGGTCCGAGACAGTCGCGGAGTAACAGCTGCAGTGTATCCAAAATTCGAACTCCAAATGAAAACGATAATAAATCCACAGAGAACATTTGAACTATGCACAAAGGATAGGTTCTGTCTAAGTCAGTGTGAAAAGTTACACTTCTTCTGTGCCACCAGTTCTTTAAACTTTGGCACAAAAGGTGTGAGTGCCAGGCGTAGACACTGGTGCAAATGCTCATTGGTGAGTTTGCCCCTGTATTTGTTCTTCACCATTGTCATTATTGAGAAGGCTGACTCACAGGAGTAAGTGGAAGGAAACATAGTTAGAATCTGCAGGGCCATTTTCTGCAGGTCACCTGCAGGGGCCATCTTTGTCCAGAAGGTGGCAGGGTCACAGAGAGATTCCTGCAGGGCAAGGTTTTCTTGAAGCTCAATCAGCTCTGTTTGTAGAGAAGCAGCACTAGCCCATGGGCAGACCTTCAGGGCTTCATTTGAGAATTCTGTCACATTTTTCACCAAGAATGGGTTTTCAATACACAGCAAGACCTGTTTTCCCAAGGGGAAATCTCCAAACCGGGTTTCAAAATTTGCCATCAACTTGTCCAGGAATTCCACATAATTGTAGTGCTGTGGCTCTTGGCTTTTCAGGTTTGGGAAGTGAAGCAGGCTCCCCTCCTGTAAGTCATTTTTGAAGATTTCCAGCTTCCTTTGAAAAGCACGGATGGCTGACATGAGGTTGCACACAATGTTATTTTTGCCCTGGAGCTTCAAATTTAAATCATTGAGATGGGAAGTGATGTCTGTCAGAAATGCAGCAATTTCCATTGTTTCATTGTTTTGGAGAAATTCCACAAATGGTTTTGCCTTGGGACTGGTCTGATTCAGTAGAAATGTTTCTAACTCCTTCCGCAGAGCCCAAAAACGCTCCAACACCTTCCCCTTACTAAGCCATCTGACATTATTGTGGAGAAGTAAATCATCGAATTCTGCATCCACCTCTGTGAGGAATGAGCGTAGCAGGCGATGCTGCAAAGCAGAGGACGTCCTCAAAAAGTTAATGAGCTTCATCACTGTTGACATAATTTCCGAAAACTCCTTTCCCAGGCTGGCACACAAAACCATCTGATGAATGACAGTGGTATGCTATGAGGTCAGGGTGATGTGCCTTTAAGAGGGAGACTAATCCCCTCTCTCTCCCAGTCATACTTGGGGCTCCATCAGTAGCAACTGAAACAACATGCTTCAGGTCTATGCCTTGGTCTTGCAACATCTGCATCACTGCATCATAAATGTCACTGCCTCTTGTATGGCCAAGAAGGGTTTTGAGACCTAAGACATCTTCGATGAATTCCCCCTTTTCTGCATCAAAAAACCTGACAAACACCATAAGTTGGGCATTATCTGTATTGTCAGTCGATTCGTCCAAAGCCAATGAAATACAACTAGCATTTTTCACCCCAGTTTTCATTTGGTGCAATAAATCATCGGCAAGCATTTCGGTTCGTCTCGCTGCAGTGGAATCAGAGAGGGATAATTGGCTTATTTTTTGAGTGATGTCATCTTTAAACTGGGTTCCCTCATACAGAGCGATCGCTATCTCATTCATGCATTCTTTGACAACTTCGGCGTCAGTGAATGTTTTTTTGTGCTTGCCTAAGACCCATGCCACTCGCAGTGATGCTTCAGTCATGCGCTCTTGCTGGGTTGCTGACCTTACTATTACAGCTCGTGACGCTTGATATGATTCTTGCATTTGATTTATTTTTCTGGTTCTCACCTCAGTGTTTTGGGGATAGCTCTGGTCGAAGTGCCCATGCTTTGTTTCATAGTGCCGCTTCAGGTTTCCACTTTTGATGATTGCAACCGTCTCATTGCAGATAAGGCACATTGGTTTTGTGCTCCCTGCAGGCAGCACAAATGCATATTTGTCTGTCCATTCCGCCTTAAACTCTCGGTTTTCTGAATCCACCTTTCGTTTCTTTTCCAGTTTGGAACATGCCATGTTTATTTCCATTAGCCGAAAACCAACTAATAACTCTTAAATCACTGACCGACACGGGCAGAAAAAAACGTGCACGTGACGTTCACTGAGTTTTCATAGTGATGATAAACAAATTTGGTTTAAGATTGAAAATACGAAGTGCACTAGGCTACAACACGGCATAGCACGGCAAATAATTACGCCTGAAACACTTTGAAAATATAATAATCATCATCATCATCTTTATTAAAGACAGCTTTCTCTCTCGGTCCGGATGACATTGCGTTTGGGTCCGCATCCGGACCGCGGTCCGCCAGTTGAGTACGCCTGCTTTAGGTCTTTTGAGGCAAGGATGTTCCTTTGATCACCAGGCTTGAAAATGTACAATGTCAATGCGCAGTTGCCTCTACAATTCATATTTCAAAGCCGAGTTTGTCATCTGTCCACAGAATGTGATTTCGCATACATTAGCTGTCTGGTAAAAAAATTACTTGGTTTCAGGTATTTGACTAAGATATCTTGCTGAGAAAAAAAGGTGGAAGTGGGATTTGAACCAGTGTAGCTCTTGCCCTTTACTTCTAATTGGGAGAATGTGGCTAAACACATTGAGCTAATTGATATGACATGAACATGGGGTAAACTTTAGGTCTTTTGAGGCAAGGATGTTCCTTTGATCACCTGGCTTGAAAATGTACAATGTCAATGCGCAGTGGCCTCTACAATTCTTAATTCAAAGCCCAGTTTGTCATCTGTCCACAGAATGTGATTTCGCATACATTAGCTGTCTGGTAAAAAAAATTACTTGGTTTCAGGTATTTGACTAAGAGATATCTTGCTGGGAAAAAAAGGTGGAAGTGGGATTTGAACCCTTGTAGCTCCAACCCTTTGCTTCTAATTGGGTGCATGTGGCTCAACAGGTTGAGCTACCAGAGATGACATGAATACGGGGTAAACTTTAGGTCTTTTGAGGCAAGGATGTTCCTTTGATCACCAGGCTTGAAAATGTACAATGTCAATGCGCAGTTGCCTCTACAATTTATATTTCAAAGCCGTTTGTCATCTGTCCACAGAATGTGATTTCGCATACATTAGCTGTCTGGTAAAAAAAATTACTTGGTTTCAGGTATTTGACTAAGATATCTTGCTGGGAAAAAAAGGTGGAAGTGGGATTTGAACCCATGTAGCTCCAGCCCTTTGCTTCTTATTGGAGCATGTGGCTCAACAAGTTGAGCTACCAGAGATGACATGGATACGTGGTAAACTTTAGGTCTTTTGAGGCAAGGATGTTCCTTTGATCACCAGGCTTGAAAATGTACAATGTCAATGCGCAGTTGCCTCTACAATTCATAATTCAAAGCCCAGTTTGTCATCTGTCCACAGAATGTGATTTCGCATACATTAGCTGTCTGTTAAAAAAAATTATTTGGTTTCAGGTATTTGACTAAGAGATATTTTGCTGGTGTAGGTACCATGCTAAACCAGCAGGTGGCAGTACCACTGGCAACACATTGAACAAGCTTGCTTTGACGGAAGTAAGGGTGTGTCTACAGTTCAGGTGTTTAAATACCTTGACCAGCCATTCATAACTCTCTCTCTGGTTTGATCAACACATAGGTTAGACCTATTAAACCACCATATATTCCCCTTGTAAGGTGTAGGGGCTCAGGAGCCCCCAGACGTTGAAATTTCTGGTGATCTGAGATGTTGATGCTATCATCCAGCTGTGTCATAGCATCACTCTAGTTTTGACAATGACTTGAATGGAAAGCAATGTCTCAGTGAGCCATCATGCCTGTGGTCACCTCTGAACCCCTCCCTTTAGTTATGCTGCTATAGATTAGTCTGCCACATGCTCATCACTGGCACGTGAGCTATGTACATTTAACTCTTTGCGCAACATATGCATACCACCTCTAATGCACAACATGGGTCAAAAATGACCCGCATTCATATCCAGTGTCATATAATGCTGGTAGGGTTTTTCTGTGTTCCTGTCTTTTGAATCTATTCCTTTTATGATTGAATATTTCAAGTATTCATTAAATATCTTGTTTTTGATCACTGCTGATCATTATTTTCATTTGTACTTTAATACTTATTGAACAAAAATAGTTTATATAATAGTACATTGAATTTACACACATGTAAATTTATATCAAATGTGCTATAAAATAAAGTAACATAATCCAATAATAACTAGTTATAAGTTGTTACTTTAGTAGTGCATGGGGTCAAACATTTATTTGGTTTTTGCCACATATTTTTCATTTTATCACACACACATAATGTCAGGTTTTCAAAGTGACCACCCAAATGACATCAAAGGAAGAGGAAATTTAAACAAAGCATCTTCAAAATAACCAATACAGGGTATAGGCAAGATCCAAAAACAGAATACGGAAGAACAAGACAAATAGGGAAAGCAGGACAGGACAACAAGACCTTAAGATTATGACTCTGACTATGATGACTATAAGATAAATACCGCAACACTTAGTGTGGAAGACTAATGATGCAACAAAGGCTGAACAGAAAACTGGACTTGAATACAAACACAGACAAGGGGACGAGGGACAGGTGAAAAGACGCTCGGGTGGGGACAGTGAGCAGAAAACAGGTGGGTGACCGGCAGATCAGTGCAGCCTCTGCAGTGTAGTGAATGCTGTAACGGACCGTTGTTGTTATGTATGAACCTAGAGATGTCCTACCAATACTTACCACCAGAGGGCAGACTGCCACTAGGGCATAGGGATTCTGAATGTAACCATAACAACCAATTCAATTAATAAAAAAACTAGTGAGTGATCCAGCAAGTTGTCCTCCGTTTCTCTGTGTGTCAAGTAATAATGTTTACTTAGTTACACTATAAGGGAGTAACATAACATAAATTGGCGACGAGTTGTGTATTTCGGAATAGTTTTCATCGACTGACAGTGAACGTTTAGTCAGCCTTGAGTGAGTTTTAGACCGGAATGAACACCCGTGTGTGTGGATAGCTAATGTGCTAATCAACTAGGAGCCAACCGTCAATGGATGCTTCGAGAACAGCTGGTGCTACGTCAACGGATTCAACGACATCTAGGGCTTCAGGTTCATTTACAGTACAAGTACTTACAGAAAGATTTATGATGGCTGGAATATATGGACATATGGATGTTTTTGAGGAGTCTGGTGAGCAATGGGCAACGTATATTGAACGTTTTGAGCATTATGTGGTGGCTAATGACATTCCTGAGGCTAAGAAGGTTTCAATACTCTTCAGTGTTATGGGACCTAAAACGTATGGACTGCTTCGTAGTTTAGTAGCTCCCATGGCGCCTGGCACTAAGACTTACGAACAGGTTGTGACTGTGCTTAAAGATCACTTCACGCGCCGAAACCGCTTGTTATAGCCGAAAGGTTCAGATTCCACAAGCGTAACCAGGGGGAAGGAGAAACGGTAGCGCAGTATGTAGCAGTGCTCAAAAAGCTGTCAGAACACTGCGAGTTCGGAGCTCACTTAGAGGACGCTCTGAGAGACAGATTTGTTTGCGGATTAAAGTGCGAAGCTGTGCAGAAACGCCTTCTGACTGAGGATAAGCTCACGTTCAAGAAAGCAGTGGAACATGCAGTGTCAGCAGAAACAGCAGCACGCGATGTACAGCAGTTAAGTAATTCCCTGAAAGTGAACGCTGTGTTTTCGCAAGGTGAAAAATGCCGCAGCTGTGGGAAGGGAAATCATAGTGATGAGGACTGCTGGTACAAAGATCGCGAGTGTCACCAGTGTGGGAGGAAGGGTCACACGAAACGAATGTGCAGGAGTAAATCAAAATGTAGTCACGAAAGAGAACGTAAACACAAAGAGGGAAAGCCTGAACAGAAAAGCCATACACACAAACGCAGCATGAAAGATAGGAAGAAAAAGATTCATCACGTCGAGGCGAATGAAATTGAAAGTGAAGGGACGAAATCAGATAGTGACAGTGATTTGGGACTGTATGCAGTGTCTCAGAAAGGGAAATATTCACGCATATCAGTAGTGCCAAAAGTCAATGGAAAAAAAATGGAGATGGAATTGGATACAGGGGCGGCAGTGTCATTAATTCTGTTTGAACTGTACAAATGAAAGCTGCACAAACTTCCTCTGCAACCTACTGATGTCATGCTAAAGACCTACACAGGAGAGGCTTTGGCACCAGAAGGAGTCATTAAAGTGCAAGTGGCATTGGACAAGCAACAGGCTGTCTTGCCACTGTATGTGGTGAAGGTGGATGCTCCACCATTGTTTGGCAGGGAGTGGCTGAGAGCCATTCAACTGAATTGGAGAGACTTAAAGACTGTACATGTAATTGAGCACACACAGACAGACAGCTTAGAGACCGTGTTAAAGAGACACTCTGCTGTTTTCTCCGATCAGTTAGGCACCATGAAGGGAGTGAAAGCCCGGCTTACTCTCAGACCAAACAGTGTCCCAAAATTCTGCCCACCACGCAACGTGCCATATGCTCTCCGACCGCGAGTGGAAGCCGAGCTGAAACGCCTCACAGAGCTTGGCGTCATCTCACCTGTGGCGCATAGTGACTGGGCGACACCAGTGGTGCCTGTGAACAAGAAGGACGGCACCGTGAGACTCTGCGGGGATTTCAAAGTCACCCTCAACCCAGCTCTCTGCATCGACAAGTACCCAATTCCACGTATTGAGGACTTGTTTGCTTCCCTCGCTGGAGGTCAACACTTCAGTAAGCTGGATCTTTCTAATGCATATCTGCAGATGGAAGTAGAAGAGAGCTCCAAGAAGTTGCTGACCATCTCAACACAGAAAGGACTCTTTTGTTTCAATCGTTTGCCGTTTGGTGTAGCGTCATCGCCCGCCTTGTTCCAGAAGGCTATGGACCAGGTACTCCTTGGGCTGTCACACACTCACTGCTACTTGGACGACATACTTATCAGTGGTCCTGACGAGCAGACACACCTGAAAACCCTGGATGCAGTACTCAGCAGGCTAGAGGAATATGGCTTACACCTCAAGCAAGAGAAATGTCTCTTCTTCCAGGAGTCCGTGGAATACCTGGGCCACATCATTGACGCTACTGGGCTCCACAAGTCACCGGAGAAGGTACGCGCCATCATAGACACACCCGCACCAGGCGATGTGAGTCAACTGCGATCTTTCCTAGGAATGCTTAACTACTATGGACGCTTCCTCCCTGACCTGGCCACTGTGCTTAAGCCGTTGAACGAACTGCTGAACAAAGAAAGAAAATGGCAGTGGACGTCAGCATGTGCATCAGCGTTCCAGAAAGCCAAAGCACTCCTGGTGGCACAAGAGGTGCTCACACACTACAACCCTGAGCTGCCTCTCCGCCTTGCTTGCGACGCTTCACCCTATGGGGTCGGAGCTGTTCTCTCTCATGTCATGCCGGATGGTGAAGAAAAACCCATCGCCTATGCATCCAGAACGCTCAGCAAAGCAGAACAAAACTACGCTCAGATCGAGAGGGAGGCATTAGCGATAGTCTTTGGAGTACGGAAGTTCCACCAGTATCTTTACGGCAATACATTCACTCTGCTCACTGACCATCACCCACTCACAACCATCCTCAGTCCAGTGAAAAGCACACCATCCATGGCTACAGCTCGCATGCAACGCTGGGCGCTCCTGCTCTCCGCTCACAATTACAACATTGAGTACAAGAAAGGGGCCCTACATGCCAACGCTGATGGACTGTCGAGGTTACCGCTCCCTCATGCCCCCAGTGAGAAACAAGGTGCAGTGGAGGTGTTCTATACGTCACAATTGGACACTTTGCCAGTCAGCAACGCTGAGATCAAGCGTCATACCATGTCTGACTCCACCCTGTCCCGTGTCATGGAAATGGTCACCACTGGCCGTTTTCCCACTACAAAGGACGCAGGAGACGAACTATTACACTACCTCCAGCGCCGCCATGAGCTCACTGTGCAGCACGGATGCCTCATGTGGGGTTTGAGAGTGATTGTGCCACCCAGACTGCGCCCCCGTGTGCTGACAGAACTACACTCAGCACACCCAGGTGTAGTGAGGATGAAGAGCTTAGCTCGCAGCTACGTCTGGTGGCCTGGCATCGACTCCCAGATCGAACACCAAGCAAAGTCATGCCACTCATGTCAACGAGTACAGAAAGACCCTGGTCTAGCACCCTTACACCCGTGGATGTGGCCATCCAGTCCCTGGGAACGGATACATGTGGACTTTGCTGGTCCATTTGAAGGGCACATGTACCTGGTCGTAGTGGACGCACACTCCAAATGGCCCGAGGTACACATCATGGATAGCACCACATCCAGCAAAACCATTTCAGTGCTTAGGGGACTTTTTAGTCGCTATGGCATTCCACACAGCCTTGTAAGCGACAACGGCCCTCAGTTCTGCTCGGAAGAATTCAGCACGTTTCTGAAAGCCAATGGAGTCAAACACATTCGCTCAGCACCGTACCACCCTGCCTCCAATGGCTTAGCAGAGCGCTTTCTGCAAACCTTCAAGCGCGCTCTGAGGTCTTCCAGAGGAACTACACCACTGCAACAGCGTCTAGATACGTTCCTCCTGACCTACCGCAACACCCCTCATGCAACAACCAGAGAAAGTCCTGCAATGCTGTTCATCAGACGCAAGCTGCGTTCTCGACTGGATTTCCTGAAACCCAGCGTGGCTGGAACAGTGCACCAGTCGCAGGAGGCTCAACAGCAATGACGCCAGCTACACTCCAAACAGAGACAGTTTGCAGTTGGTGAGCCAGTGCTCGTGCGTGATTATAGGAGGGGGGAGGATAAGTGGATGCCAGCTGTGGTGATCGAGGAGACAGGACCGGTGTCCTATAAGGTAAATGTGGGAACACAAGGGGTCTGGAAGCGTCATGTGGACCAGATGCTGACTCGGCCCGAGTCAGACCCACCAGTGACTGCGAGTTATCCAACCACACCTGGTACCACACTTGACCCAAGTACATCTCAACAGAAGGAGGATACTGATTCAGTTCCACACACAACACATACACCACCCAAGACACCACAGTCCACAGTAATGACACACACAGGTCGTTCTGAGATAACAGGGACTGTACGGCGATATCCTGTGAGGATCACACGTCCGCCAGTACGTTATAGAGATCAGTGAACTTAAAAATAGAGATCAGTGAACTAAAAATAAATAAATAAATAAATAAATAAATAAAGGGAATGTTGAAGGATGTTTAAGAATGTTTGCCTTGGCAGAATGTTGTTTAATGGTTGAGTTTTGGAACTCTGTAGTGATTATCAGCCGTAAATCCTATTTCTGCCATATTTCTTGTTAATGTTATTGACAACGAATCTTAGTGGGGAGGAGATATGTTATGTATGAACCTAGAGATGTCCTACCAATACTTACCACCAGAGGGCAGACCGCCACTAGGGCATAGGGATTCTGAATGTAACCATAACAACCAATTCAATTAATAAAAAAACTAGTGAGTGATCCAGCAAGTTGTCCTCCGTTTCTCTGTGTGTCGAGTAATAATGTTTACTTAGTTACACTATAAGGGAGTAACATAACAGTTGTAGTGAAGGGTTTTTACTGGTCTACATTCAAAGTCTCACCTATGGTCATACTGTAAGCTTTGGCTAGTATGAGATCATGAATACAATGAGACAAAGAATGAGACTGTGAATACAAGTGGCTGAAATGAGTTTCCTCTGCTGGGTGTTCGGGTCTCCCTTAGAGATAAGGTGAGGAGTACAGTCATCCGGGAGAGACTTGGTGTCAGACCTGGAGTCACTACCTCCGTCCACCACCAGAGGTCACAATCACCGGAATTTTAGTAATCAGCTGTTTTCTGTCAAAGTTGATTGAACCCAGTACTAAAGCCCATCCTCCCCAGCCCTACCTCGCGAAGTATTGCCATCTCTTTACGAGTCTCTACTGAGCGTATTCCAAGTGAATTCTCTGATTGTCTTTTTGGTACTTGATCTTGCTCTGGTTTTGTCTTCTGCCCCTGTCTAGCCCTCCGGTACTTCTGCCTGACCTCACCCGTGTCCTCGGACCTGGCTGCTGGTGTCCTGTCTTCCCGTGGCCTGTGTCTCTCTTCCCTATTCCCCTTTTTGTGTATTTTTGTCATCCTTGAATTAAAGGAATTCTGCCTGCATACTCTGCTCATGGATCCTCATTCACAGCCTGATCACCAGGCATTACACTCGGATTAGTCTCACTGCTCCATCTTGTAGAGAGGAGCCAGTTGAGGTGGTTCAGGCATCTGGTTCACCTGCCCCCTGGGCTGGCTGGCCTTTCTGTCTTTGCACCTTTTCCTCTTTCTGTCTTTGGGAAGAGGGCAGCGAGCGCACCTCTTCCTCTTTCGTTGGCCCTCCTTGGGGATGTCTTTTTGAGGATGGGTGGTGGCTGTGGTTTGTTTTTGTAACTCACATCTTCCCACTGCCTCGGTGAAATGGTTATGAAATGGTAAACGCATGTGGGTCGTTTGTGACCCATGTGTGTAAACTTGATGTATAAATACAAAAGATGTGTTTTTTCTGAAAGTAAAAAAGGAAAATAAGAATCAAGATTTGTATTAAACAAAAACAAGATATTTACTGCAAACTTGGGATAGAAAATGAATAATGATTTAGTAATTTAAAAGATATACCATAGAAACACTCAGCCAAACATGAAGTAACATAGAAAATGAATGCGGGTCATTTTAGACCCATGTTGTGCATTAGAGGGGTAGTGATACAAAAAGGGTTTTTATTCAAAAAGTAAGAAATGAAAAAATAAATTAAGGATATATGATGATCAAAAACAAGTTAATTGAGGAATACCTTGAAGGCTGAATTATTAAATTAATTTATTGCAAAGATATAGAAAATAAAAACTCAGCCGGGTCACTTTTGACCCATGTTGCGCATCAAAGGGTTGGTGGTTTAAATTGATGTCCATCTATTAATCATTACTAAACATTTATTAGGTCTTGTTCAGTGAATTAAATATACCTGATGTAAAGTGAAACCAATAATGGTAGTCGAATGTACCATTCTAACTGCATGGGGGTGCCCAAGGATGCTGCAACGCATTAGTTGTTACATGAAATGTCTTTGTTTTTGTTATATATAGCCTTTTGTCAAATAAAATCATCCTAATTTCTGTTAATAAATATTTTAAATGACGTGTGAGCATTAGCAATAGGCTTCTTCCTTACTACACATTAATAAATCACACCCTGCAGTTGCACAATCCAAATAAGCTGAGCTGAACACGCTACAGGATCTTCAGCATCTGCCGATAACGGCTACTAAAAAACTTGTGGGAGTGTTTTGAAGTAGATGAAGACAAATAAAACAAAGTAAAGTGCAAGTTATGTCATCAACGTCTTTCATTTCACACAACAACAACCAACATGGCATACCATTTAAAATGCGTTGTCACGTTGAGGACCCTGGCCCCTCCCTTTTGGGCGTGTGTAAACGTTGTCCACGTGCTTTGTCTGCGTCAGCGGAACTCCGTGGTGATGGCTATGTTGTGTGAATAATGTGTCTCACCTGTGAATCGTCTCGTAATCACATGGGGCTAATGTGGTCTGTCTATTTAATGTGCGCTCGTGCAGTGTCCTGTGCTCGTCGTTGTCTAATGTCTACACGTTGCCGTGTCTGTTTCTACGTTACTCGTGCGCTATTGCGCAATACCTGTAGTCAATACACGTGACGTCTGTGAGAAAAGGATTTCGTGTCTCGTCCTTCGTCCAGCCACCGAACGTCACACATGTTTTGTTGTTGTTTGCTTTTTAGACCCCGTTACTTGAACCTTTACTTATAATTTTTTTGCTGTTGTGTGACAAATAGTTTTTATATTTTCAGGTAGGCATATTTTATTTTAAATATTTTTGACATTTTTCACAGTGCCTGTTCGATATGCGCACTGACGGTGACTTTTCTTGTTAATGTTCTCTAACGTTTCATAAAAAAGATAAATAAGTAAATAAATAAAAGCTGAATAAAGCTGTTCTGGAATAGTAAGGTGCATTGAAAAGACATTCATAATACAGTTTTGTTAAATGACTGAAAATATAGTAAAAAAAAACCTTGTTAGTTTTACGTTTTTGTTTTTCTACTGTGTAGTTGTATGTAAACGGATTGCTTATTGTTTAACATTGTGTAATCAATCAATCAATCAATCAAATTTTATTTATATAGCGCTTTTTACAACAGTTGTTGTCACAAAGCAGCTTTACAAGTGCCGAGTCCTAGCCCCCAGTGAGCAAGCCAAGGGCGACAGTGGCAAGGAAAAACTCCCTAGTTTTTTTGCATGAGGAAGAAACCTTGAGAGGAACCAAGACTCAGGGGGGGAACCCATCCTCCTCTGGCCGACACCGGTCACCATGACAACAACAACAACAATTTAGACAGAAAGAAGAGAAAGAAAAGGAAAAATATGTAATAATGTCCATCATGATGTATGCATCCGGTTAGGCAGGAGGTGGCTGGCTCAGGATGGATCGCTGGTCTCCTCATCTCATTATTCCTCAAGCAGGCGGGCAGCCATGTGGAGAAATGAAACAGGGAAAATTAGCTCTGTATGAGGACATATACAGGACAGGTAAAATTATAAACATTTCCGGAGTGTGGCAGCAACTCCGGCATTTAGTTAAATTATTACAGCCTAGCTAAAAAGGCAGAACCAGAAGGTAACATAGGCTTGGGGGCATTCTGAGACAATGGCATCCGTCCACTGCACTGTCAACAAACTTGAGTGACCACGAGCAGTGACAGGACGACAGCACCAGCGCCCCAGTCTACCATAAAACCCTTCGTCTATGAACCCCTGGATCTGTACTTTTATCTAAGGGGGGATATTAATTATCAAATGCTAAACTAAATAAGTGGGTTTTCAACCTAGACTTAAAGATTGTGACTGTGTCGGAGTCCCGGACACATTTAGGAAGATTATTCCAAAGCTGGGGGGCCTTACAAGAAAAGGCTCTTCCCCCTGCTGTTACCTTATTAATTTTTGGAACTAATAAAAGACCAGCACCCTGTGATCTTAGTGGGCGTGGGGGTTCGTAATAGGAAATAAGTTCCTGAAGGTACACAGTAAAACTGGCAGTGTTATATTAACACTTAAAGTGTTGATTTTAACACTATTCGGGAGCTTATATGGTCCCACTCTACAGAGAGTAAAATTTACTCTGATAGAAGTGTTACATTTTCAGTGTTAATTTTACAATAAATAGTGTTAATAAATAACTCTTGCAGTGTACAATGTTACTCTGGCTAGTGTTGTTTACATTTAACACTCGGGGTCATTTAACACTTAAAGTGTTATTTTTACTCCACTTGGTAAGTGTAACTAAAACTATTCTTTCCAGTGTTAAACTTATTTCATTGTTTCTACTATTATTATTTAAAGTCACTTACAATTAAAACATGCAACAAAACATTTTCTTGTTCAAAAACAATTTTTATTAAAACACCTCATTAAAACTTGCAGCAAAAATCTGACGACAGTGCACAATCACACTTGAAACTGCTTGTGCTGTAGACCAGCGTTTCTCAACCAGGGTGCCGCGGCACCCTGGGGTGCCGTCTGTCTTCCTCAGGGGTGCCGTCAAAATATTCTGATGTGAAAAAAACTATAGTGTTAAAAGTTGAAGTTTATATACTCTTTAAATCGCTTTAAAACATAAAAAAATTTGGTGGGCGTGAGCTACATAGGATACGTAGGAATTCTGGGAGAAACTCTGTCAGGTGTTGATTTTAAACTCAACACCATACAGAGTTAAACAAATTTAACTCCCCGGAATAACACCAACTATTTTGGGAAAAAACACTATCTAGAGTAAACAAGTGTTGAATTAACACTTGTTGGTGTTATATTTTTAACAGGCAACACCAACACTGGAAATTTAACACTTCTGAATTTGCTGTGTACTCAGGAGCAAGCCCGTGCAATGCTTTATAAGTTAATAAAAGAATTTTAAAGTCAATACGGAATTTAACTGGGAGCCAATGCAGGGCTGATAGGACTGGACTGATATGTTGAAATTTTCTAGTTCTGGTCAGAACCCTGGCTGCGGCATTTTGAACTATTTGAAGTTTATTTAGATTCCTATTTGAACATCCTGACAGTAGTGCATTGCAGTAGTCTAATCTAGAGCTAACAAACGCGTGCACCAATTTTTCCGCATCATCCTGTGATAATGCATTTCTTAATTTAGCAATGTTACGGAGATGTAGAAAAGTTATCCTAGTAGTGTTATCTATGTATTTATCAAATGATAGGTCAGAGTCGAGTATGACGCCTAGGTTTTTGGCTACTGTGCCAGGTGTAATGGGGTAGCCTGTGAGATTAAGCATTAGATCTGGAATTTTCTGTTTTGAGGCCTTAGGGCCCAGAAGGAGAACTTCTGTTTTGTCCTCATTAAGTTGGAGGAAGTTTAGAGACATCCAGCATTTAATATCTTTTACACAGGCCTCAATTTTTCTTAAACTGAGTTTGTCATCAGGTTTGGCTGATATGTAAAGTTGAGTGTCATCTGCATAGCAGTGAAAATTGACACCATGTTTGTTTATAACTGTGCCCAATGGTAGCATATATAATGTAAATAATAGTGGTCCTAGAATGGAGCCTTGCGGGACCCCATATTTAACTTTTGTACGTTTGGATGGAATATTATTGAGCTCTACAAACTGATAGCGATTTGTTAAGTAAGAATGAAACCATGAAAGGGCTGTGCCAGAGACTCCAACCCAGCGTTCTAACCTTTCTAGCAAGATCCTATGATCAATTGTGTCGAAAGCTGCACTAAGATCAAGAAGCACTAACAGCGATACATAACCTTGATCTGAAGCAAGGAGGAGGTCATTTGTTACTTTAACTAATGCTGTTTCAGTACTGTGATGGGGCCTAAAACCAGATTGGAACTTTTCAAATATGTGATGCCTATGCAGATATAGGCATAATTGCTGGGCAACAGCTTTTTCTATTATCTTAGATATAAATGATGTGTTTGAAATGGGTCTATAATTAGATAGTACAGTAGGATCAAGATTTGGTTTCTTAATCAGAGGTTTAATAACTGCTAATTTACATGATTTGGGCATGTGACCTATTGTAATGGATGAGTTAACTATAGTTAGAAGAGGTTCAGTTACCGCTGGTAATACCTCTTTTAATAACTTTGATGGAACCGAGTCTAGTGTGCAGGTAGCACAATTTAAGGAAGAAATTATTTTCTCTAATTCTGATTGTGGGAGTGGATGAAAAGCATCAAGTTTTTCTCCCAGTATGCGATTTAAATCGATGTCAACCAAACCAGATGACATACCAGTTGTATTACTAATAAAAGGTTTTATATTTTGTCTAATATTCTCTATTTTATTATCAAAAAAATCTATAAATACATTACTAGTGAGGTTTACTGGAATCTGAGGTTCTGCGCCTGCTTGATTTTTTGTAAGTTTGGAAATAGTATTAAAAAGAAATCTAGGATTGTTTTTATTTTTCTCTATCAGTGAGGCTAGGTATGCTGAGCGTGCTTTAGTGAGTGCCCGTTTGTAGTCAATGATGCTATCCTTCCAGGTACAGTAGAATACTTCCAACTTAGTAGATCGCCATTTATGCTCTAATTTACGTGCTATTTGTTTTAAGTTTCTAGTTTGGTCAGTGTACCACGGAGCGAGTTTTTTAGATCTAGTCTTTTTATATTTGAGTGGAGCTACTATGTCTAGAGCTGATCTGCAGGTATTCTCTATGCAGTTGGTTTGACTGTCTAACTCTCCTGGATAGGATGGCAAGTGGGCTAGAGCAGTTAAATCAGGGAGGGCTTCAATAAACTGTGTTGCTGTTAATGAATTTATCGAGCGCTTTATACACTGCCGAGGAGACGGGCGGGTATTTATGTTAAGATGAATCTCAAATTTGACTAAATAGTGATCAGAGATAGCTACGGTTTGCGGGAGTATATTTATATTATCTACGTCAATACCCAACGTTAAGATTAAATCTAGGGTATGATTTTGATAGTGTGTGGGTCCTACAACGTTTTGTGTAATGCCAACAGAGTTCAATATAGAAGTAAAAGCCCTTGTCAGTGGATCCTCCGCATTATCAAAATGTATGTTAAAGTCTCCTACCATTATTATTTTGTCACTACTAACTGCTAAATTTGCTGTAAAATCTGTGAAAACTTTTAAGAAATCTGAGTAAGGCCCTGGTGGTCTATATACATTTTTAGGGAAAATGAACTTTTATTTTCAGATGGACTAATTACATTAATAGACAGCATCTCAAATGAATTAAAGATATCCAAGTATTTCTGATGAATTTCTAAACAATCACGATATATTATACATATTCCTCCTCCTCTGCCTGACAATCTAGGTTTATGTATATAACTATATCCCACAGGGAGTGGCTTCGTTTAGAGATAAATAGTCACCAGATTGAATCCACGTTTCAGTTAGACATAGAATATAAATTTTCTGGTCAGTTATAAGTTCATTCATAAAAACTGCTTTAGAGTTGAGTGATCGAATATTAATTAATCCAATTTTCAGATCGGTCATATAGGTAATAATTGGGTAATAATTGAATGTGAAGTTTGAATATTAGTTAAAAACTTAGGACGGTCTATTTTCTTATGATTTAATTTAACCCGGGGCACAGACACAGTCTCAATCCTATGGGATCTTGGTGACGCCTCTAAGCAGCTCGCAGACAGACGGTTTAGCCCGTTAGTCTGCGGCCTGGTCGCGACTCTGGTTAGTCAGCAGCTCCTAGTACTACACTGCCCACTAACTAACAGACTACGGGCTATGCTGCAAGATAACAGGGCAGCGCCATCCCGGGTGGGGTGGACACCGTCCCTGCCTAAAAGACCAGGTTTGCCATCGAACTCTTTCCAATTATTAATAAAGCCCACTTGATTTTCGGAGCACCATTTGGACATCCAGCGGTTTAGCGACGTGAGCCTACTGTACTGCTCATCACCGCGCCGCATTGGGATGGGGCCAGAGCAGATTACGGCATCGGACATCGTCTGGGCTAATTTAACCACCTCTTTAACATTAGCCTTAGTCACCTCTGACTGCCGCAGACGTATATCGTTGGCCCCTACATGATGCTTTCAGATTGTAGCAATAAAGCACGTTGTACCTTAATAATTCTATGCAGTGCATTCAATAAAAAGCATTTGAAAGGTTTAGTAATGTTTAATGTGACGCCGGAGGCGTCGGGACAGAGGAGACAGAGGTACAGAGGACACACAGAGGAGTGTGTGGCACCTTGCACCGCACACACACCGCGCAAGACGCCACCTGCTGCAGTACGTCCCGGTGCAGCCCCGGCCATCAGTAGCGAGCCCCCAACAACTGAGCCGTTTTAGACAGCCCTGGGTGCCCACTGACGTATGAGCCCAGCTGATGAGGGCACTACGGTGCGCGGGGGGAACGTACTTACGGTGCGGCGGGCAACCTGGATGCGGGTTCGCTGCCTCGATCTCCCGATCGATCTGCCACTCCAAAGCTCCCACGACGCACTCAGGCGTAAGCACCGGCTCCTCGCTCGTCGACGCCGTACTGCCAGGAAAGGACCTAGATAGCGCATCCGCATGCTGGTTCTTCTCTCCTGGCCGGTATGTCACCTGGAACTTGAAACGAGAGAAATACAGAGACCACCTGGCTTGACGGGCGTTCATCCGTTTCGTGGTCCTGATATATTCCAGGTTTTTGTGGTCGGTAAGTACGGTGAATGGATGCTTAGCTCCCTCCAGCCAATGTCTCCACTCACCGAACGCCTTCCGCATAGCCAACAACTCACGGTCTCCCACCCCGTAGTTGCGCTCGGCGGCGGTGAGCTTCTTAGAATAGAAGGCTATGGGACGGAGGGAGCTATGCTTTTTCGGCCGCTGTGACAGCACCGCGCCTACTCCCACGTTCGACGCGTCTACCTCCACTATAAAGGGACGGTTCGGATCCGGTTGGTGCAGAACCGGCGCGTCGACAAACGCTTGCTTCAGCTGGTTGAACGCTCTCGTAGATCTCTCTGTCCAGCGAAGCTTAACCCCTCCCCCTCTCAGCATGTCAGTAAGGGGCTCTGCGATCTGGCTATATGCGCGAATGAACCGCTTATAAAAATTTGCGAAGCCCAGAAATCTCTGAAGCTCGCGACGTGTGTGAGGCTGCGTCCATTTCACGACCGCCTCCACCTTCCTGTGCACGGAGCCTGGCCTAATGGTGTAACCTAGGAAGTTCATCTCACTGAGATGGAACTCGCACTTCTCGAGCTTGCAATACAAACGATTGCACAAGAGTGTGCCCAGAACTGCCCGTACATCATGCACATGTTGGTCGTAGGAGGGAGAATAGATCAGAATGTCGTCGATGTAAGCGACAACGCATCTATTCAGAATGCCCCCAAGCCGTTACCTTCTGGTTCTGCCTTTTTTAGTTAGGCTGTAATAATTTAACTTAGTGCCGGAGTTGCTGCCACACTCCAGAAATGTTTATAATTTTACCTGTCCTGTATATGTCCTCATACAGAGCTAATTTTCCCTGTTTCATTTCTCCACATGGCTGCCCGCCTGCTTGAGGAATAATGAGATGAGGAGAGACAAGCGATCCATCCTGGGCCGGCCACCTCCTGCCTAACCGGATGCCTACACCATGATGGACATTATTACATCTTTTATATTCTGTCTAAATGGACATTATTGCATCTTTTACATTCTGTCTACATTCTGTCTATATTGTTGTTGTTGTCATGGTGACCGGTGTCGGCCAGAGGAGGATGGGCTCCCCCCCTGAGTCTTGGTTCCTCTCAAGGTTTCTTCCTCATGCAAAAAACTAGGGAGGTTTTCCTTGCCACTGTCGCCTTTGGCTTGCTCACTGGGGGCTAGGACTCGGCACTTGTAAAGCTGCTTTGTGACAACAACTGTTGTAAAAAGCACTATATAAATAAAATTTGATTGATTGATTGAAATACTCCCTTAAGACCTCATTAATTAACGCCTGGAAGAACGACAGAGCAGACGCCAAGCCATAAGGCAAGACGCGATACTCGTAGTGCCCCGTAGAGGTACTAAACGCCGTCTTCCATTCATCACCCGCGCGTACGCGAATAAGGTTGTAGGCGCTGCGCAGATCTAGTTTAGTGAAGACTTTAGCCTTTCTTAACTGCTCCAGCGCCGACGGCACTAGAGGCAGCGGTAGGCAAAGTTCACTAAGAGGGAATTGAGCCCTCGGTAATCTACGCATGGCCTCAGCCCACCGTCTTTCTTCTTTACGAAGAAGACGCTGGCTGAGGCGGGAGAGGTGGAGGGAGTAATATAGCCCTGAGCGAGAGCCTCCTTAACATACTGAGCCATGACCCGCTCCTCTTCCTGAGAAAGTGGACAGACTAGACCGTGCGGTGGCATAGTATCTGCCTTGAGGGTGATGTGACAGTCCCAGGGTCGGTGGGGTGGTAACTGGGTGGCCTTGGCAGCGCTAAAACCCCCGCCCACAGGTTGCCCGTCCAGTGTGTGCACGCGTCTCGGTGTCTCCAGCTGGATCAGGGGCACCCTCAGCTGCTCGGTGACGCTCCTCCGTATCAGGTTCCCCGAGGCTCCCGAGTCCACTAAGGCAAACACAGATAGAGACACCGCCCCGTAAGACACCGACCCGTAAGACGCTGCTCCCCAGTCCAGTGCCTTGCCCTGCAGTCGGTTCACCATGAAGGCGACTTTCTCCGCATCCACGAGGTGGGGCATGCTGGTGAAATATAGCTGGCACTGGACCAGGAAGCCCTCGCAGCGCTCCGGATCCCCATTGTAAGGCTCGGGAGGAGGAATCGATGTCCGAGGTCTCGGAGAGGGTGTGGACGTCTGCACTGACAAAGCCTGGATACAGCTCGTCAGAGCGGTTGCCATTGCGCGGAGTTCCTGGAGCTCCTGCTGTTATTGTCCATGGCAACCAAACCAGTAAAGCTCTTAGTGCACACACTGCAAGTGATGCAAGGTAAAGCTCGTAGCGCACACTAGTAAGGCTCGTAACGCACACACTGCAAGTGATGCAAGGTAAAGCTCATAGCGCGCACGCAGGTAGGGAACGCAGTGACGGACACGCAGAGACCAGAGACACTCATGTAGCGGCAATGTGCAGCACTGGACCAGACGACCTGCGGGCTTAAGAAGAGCAAAGTAAATAAGAAACAGGTGTTCAGTATACTGGTGATTGGGACTGTGGGAGTGGTTGCGTGCAGGTGTGTGCTGGGATCGGCTGCTGGCCGGGATGCGCGCCCTCTGGTGGCGACCCGGCCCCCTCACCGTGACATTTAATACATGTTAGTAATGCATTACTAAAACATTATTGGTTTTCACTTTACATCAGGTATATTTAATTCACTGAACAAGACTTAATAAATGTTTAGTAATGTTTAATAGATGTTAGTAATGCATTACTAAAACATTATTGGTTTTCACTTTACATCAGGTATATTTAATTCACTGAACAAGAGCTAATAAATGTTTAGTAATGATTAATAGATGTTAGTAATGCATTACTAAAACATTACTAAAACAATTTAAGAACAAAGACAACAAGTGCTATCTGCTGAGTTCATGCTCATTTACTCAACAAACAGGTGAGTCTTCAGTCTACGTTTGAAGATGGCAAGAGACACTGCAGTCCGAGCAGCTATTGGAAGATCCTTCCACCATCTTGGAGACAGGACAGAGAACAGTCTTGAATTTTGTCTTCCGTGAGACTTTAAGCATGGAGTCTCATAAATCATAAAGCATACATAAAGCATAATGCATTACTTCATGTTAGTCAACACCACTTACTCTGCACTTCATATAAACACAGCATTAACTAATGCAACTCTTACATGTTTAATTAACGTTAGTTAATTATTGTTAATGTGTTACTTCATGTGTTGTTCATGTTAACTAATGCATTAGTTAACGTTAGTTAGTCAACACCACTTACTCTGCACTTCATATAAACACAACATTAACTAATGCACCTGTTACATGTTTACTTAACGTTAGTTAATTATTGTTAATGTGTTACTTCATGTGTTGTTCATGTTAACTAATGCATTAGTTAACGTTAGTAAGTAAAGGTTTAATGTAAAGTGTTACCGCTTTACTGTCTTATACATCACACCAGGTTTACTTCCTTATACATCACACCAGGTTTACTGTCTTATACATCCAGTGTTGAGAAGTAACGGATTACATGTAACGGCGTTACGTAATCAGATTACAAATTATGAGTAACTGTAACGGATTACAGTTACTGCTTCAGAAAGTGGTAATCAGATTACAGTTACTCTGCTAAAATAAAGGGATTACATCGCGGTACTTTCCTATTTTTGGTCTTCCAATCCAACACTGACAAAACGCAATCACATTCACATAAATCATGACATCAGAATATTCTATGATTCACAACCTCCTGGTCAGAATGTTGGTGAGGCGTCACTCACGTCAGGCACCCTCACCTGTTTACCAGACAGTATTAGTCCGCGCAATGGAGCCTGACGACGAGAGCCTGCCATGCCCTGGCAAAAATGCGTTTAATTCCTGGAAATTCAATAACCACTTTATATTTAAAGAGGAGAAGGATGGGCGGAATTTGATTGTGCAATGCAAACTCTGTTTGCCAGCAAAGAATTTGCTTTCAATGTCCAAAGACTCTACTTCCAACCTACGGAAACATCTATTGGTAAGTACAGTGCAATATCTGTTTTTGGCGCCATCCCTTACCATTCCTTGTCCCGCCGGCGGGCCAGAATTCGTCATGATTAATATTTGCCAGTGTTTATGAATAATTACAGGTTCAATATAGACACCCAATATGTCATATGAAAGCTTAGAGCTTAGCTGCTTTCCAGCTATCTAGCCAGTTTAGCTGTATTTCCTTTCAGAAAAGAAACATATTCAGCGAAAATTATGTTTTATTAAAAATATGATTAATACATTTCATATTTGCGGTTTTTATAAATACATATTTTATCCAATGTATTATATTATATACCATTCAAACCGTCTGACTCTCCAGATTACGATGCGATAATCCGTTTTACTGTAAACGGAAACCGGTGCCTGGCGACCGCTGACGCTATGATTTCAGGTGGAAAATGAATTGTGAAATGTTTCTGTAAAGGCACTCAGGTTTGCATATGAACTTTTTATGTGTCCATAAAAAGAAGAGGTACCTGTGGCGTCACAGTAGTTAATGTAAACTTAATTTGTTCTAAATGTTAGGCCAGTTAACAGTGGGGTGCAGGGTGATCTGATATGGAGACATCTCTCTAACATTGATATTTTGTCTTTATTTTATTTAATTTTTTAGAGGAAGCATCCCAGAGTCATGGTCACCCAGGCAGCCACATCGCGCCTCACAGAGTCCAATGACTCAAGCAAGCCTCAGCTCAAGCAAGCCACCCTAACCACCTCTTCTGCCATCACACAAAGAAAAGTCAACTCATTGGTTTTTGACTACATCGTCAGTGAGGTTCAGCCCTTTTCCATCGTGGAAAAAAGCACCTTTCGCAACTTGGTGGAAGGACTAAGTGGGGGAAAGAGCGCTGTTTGCAGGAAAACAATAATGGCCTAAATTGACTTGACCTGTGTCACGTTGTGGGGGGGCCCCCTACCGGTCGCCCCCGGTTACAGCGGCAGCGGTCCTGTTTTTGGTCACGTGATGTTCGTCCCTCAGGTGGGCGGGACCCGTGATCCGTCTCATCTGAGGGTCGTTTGTTCGTCTATATATGTCTTGTCTTTGTACCAGTTGACTGCTGGTTATTATTTCCTTCATTTGGAACAATGCACGGGTTTTTGGTTTGCACACTTTCTATTAAACCATCCTCTTTCCCTGAGACTTGGCGTGATCGCTTCCTTTTTGAGTTGCTCACCCTGCCCGTCACAACCTGTTCATGTTTTTTTTCTTTATTTTGTCTCCACCTGACTAGAATAGAAGTGTTTCATAAAATTGTTTCATAAAATGGTTTCTTAAGTATTTTAATAGGGTGATTGAAAAGGCTGTTTTATGTGTTAATCTATTTGTTCACTGGAAAGAAAAATAAAACAATAATATGCATTATGTGGTTGCTACATTAATTCAGGCTTAAAAAAATGACAATATTGTAAGTAATCCAAAGTAATCAGATTACAGTTACTCACTTGAAGTGATTATGTTACAAATTACATTTTGAGTGATGTAATCTGTAAGGGATTACATTTTAAAAGTAACCTTCCCAACACTGTATACATCACACCAGCTTTACTGTCTTATACATCACACCACATTTACTGTCTTATACATCACACCAGCTTTACTGTCTTATTCATCACACCACATTTACTGTCTTATACATCACACCACGTTTACTGTCTTATACATCACACCAGCTTTACTGTCTTATACATCACACCACATTTACTGTCTTGTACATCACACCACATTTACTGTCTTATACATCACACCACATTTACTGTCTTGTACATCACACCAGCTTTACTGTCTGTGACATAAGCAAAACTGGAGTCACACACGCTTGCAGAAAAGAATAAAAAAATTTTATAGCAAGGAGGCTAATCCAAAAAACACAATTGTAGGGCCTGACAACAGAAGGACAGACACATAATCCAAAGTCACAAAGCAGGTAAGAATCCAGGTAGACAACTTCACAGTCTGTGATGTGCGCAGGTTTATATACAGATGACAGGTGTATTCAGATGATCTTGAGTTCAGAATGGCATGAAGTCAGAATGAAAGACAGAACAGTCACTACTGACCTGCTCCAGTCATTCCTGAATGGTGCCAAGTCTCCTAGTTAGTCACCGTCTTCAAAAGTGCTTTCATCATAGCGCAGCCTTTTAATCAACAAGTAACCTTACTGTTACTATTACTTACTTATGTTACTATTGTGTTTGGGATAGTTGTCACAGTCAGCATTATGTAAATGCTTAAATAATGTTAATAACATACATTTCATGGCTATATTTCAAATGTATTAAGTTTTTGTATCAAATTTCTATTCTGTGTCTGGTTAGTACATGACAAAAGCCATGTGCGTGTGCTGTCAAAGCACGCCACCAGGGGGAGCTGTGGGAGCTCCTGGTGATGACATACTCTGAAGAGGAGCGGGAGGGTGACAAGGCCTGTTTGCCCAGTGTAGTGGGTGGTTTAGCGCAGAGTTTGGGTAACCTGCTCACCTGCTGCTTCTGTCACTCACTGCATATGTTTAGATAGAGTACACTGAGGGCTTTTATACAGTGAAGCTAGTAAACCATTTGCAGGGTTGCCAACTTTTGACGTTCGCTTGGAGTGAGATTTTAACCTGGAGCCGGTGGCGAGTGTATTTTGTTGAGCGGGGGGGGGGGGGGGGGGGGTGGGGGGTGGCGAACGAAAGTTGTTGAGCGGGGGGGGCCAACGTAAAATGGACACAGATTCAGTGTTATATCGCCGGTGGATGGCGCCAGAGCTAGCGAACTAGTAACGTATTGAATCATATATGTGGATCTGAGGTAAATAAACTGGATTTTTTTTTTCGGCGTGAGATATCGGAAGTGTGGCGTGAGAGCATGTGAAAACGGTCAAATGCGTGTGTCTCACGCTCAATGCGTGAGAGTTGGCAACCCTGCATTTGAACAGCCTGCTACGCAAGTTCTCAGAATCATGGAGGCGTCTGAAATTTACATCTTAGGTGCCTGTCCACTGTGAGAGACAAAATATATACAGTGGTACCTCGAGATACGAGTTTAATCCGTTCCAGACCCGTGCTCGTATCTCGAACTGCTCGGTTCTCAAAGCAATTTAACAATGTAAAGTATTGTAATTGGTTCCGGTCCTTAAAAAAGTCACAAAACTAGCATAAATGTGGAAAAAAAGACATGTTCTTTATTAATAAAGGCACACGCAACATGTATAATTAAACAATAAAATAAATGTAGGAGAAATAGTTATTACAGTACTCCAAAAAACGTTTGTAGTATTGAAATACTGTACTGTATACACCGTACGTACTGTTACTCGTTGCAAAGCACTCGTGCGAATGGCTGTGATGACCGGGTACAGGAGTCGACCTTACCGACACCTCAAGAATTAAAAAAACGCTATTGGCTGCTAGAACGCGGTAAATGACGTCATCTCCGCACATACAGGTATGTTTGTGTTTTTGAACCTAAGGTTGTGGGGGAGGGAGAGAAAGAAAAGCGTTTGAGTGTGTCTTTGAGCTGATTAATGATTTCTTTTTTTCCATATAGTACTGTACTGCCACCTAGTGGTTCATGCTCGTATCTCGAGCGTGCACTCGGGTGTCGGAACAGAAATTTTGCTCGTCTCGGTGCTCGTATCTTGGATTGCTCGTATATAGAGCAGCTCGTATCTCGAGGTACCACTGTATACACAATATATATACACAATATATATACAAATACAGACAGACTGCTGCCGATCGTTCATCTACACATGCACATTAAAATTGGCAATTGATGATGAAATCAGAGACGTGCCCACTGGGTCTCCTGTGTTAATGGGTACCATCTACTGAGCAAACGGTCAGCATGAAGATAAAATCAGAGTTCAGTTAGGATACATGGACTTGGATACAAATTGCTGAGGTTTCGTTTATAGATTGATTGACTGCACATCTCAAGTCTCATCTGGGAGGGAAGTTCCTTCTGCTGTGATGAATATTACTGCCACTGAGGAAGTGATATTTTCACCAAATGTTAGAAACAATACAGACATGTTTATTGCATCTCAAACTGTTGCAGGATACTTTGTGATGTGTTGCTGTACAAAATTCTTCTCTTTATTTTACCATGTGAAAATCAAGCATTGTTGTGTGACAATTTTTGTGAACTTGTGAAGTCAAAGTCAGATTTATTTATATAGCGCTTTTTACAACACATGTTGTCACAAAGCAGCTTTACAAGACAAGAAGAAAGGGAATTTTGAGAATTGTGTGTTGAAAGGGAATCAGGGTCCAAACTTTTTGCAGTGAGGGCCAGATTTGGTGAGTTGAACATGTGTGGCATTTGGTGAGTTGAACATTCAGCCTGGCATTCTGGGGACAGGGAGGGAAGTCCAACCATTCAGACTGGCATTTTGCCACCTGACTCTAGAGTATAGTATAGTACAGAGACCGTATATATAATGGACGGTACGTCACCGTTGACTCCCATTGTGAACTTTTGAAGCCACTAAGATGGCCGCACGGACACCGTCATCGTGGATGTACTTGCGCAGTAGATGAAAATTGGAGCCAGAGCATGCGCATTAGAACCATTAGGCAGGACAGTATTTCCGCCAGAGACTGTATCTCTGCCCCAACATTCGTTAGGATACGCCCACCAGTATAGACACTTTTGACGTTTGACACGTTTGAGCGTCTGGTATTAGATGTCAATCAACACAGCTATTAACTGTCAATCACCTTATCGCCACACCCCTTTAAATAACACTTAATAACTTCTATAAAATCTGTTTATCATAGAGAAAAATACTGGGAGAGATACTAAAGCAATGGGGTGATACAGAATTGACAAAATATAATTGCTCAAAAAAACTTATTTTACTTGTAATAAAAATTCAGAGTTTCTCATCTGGCCTGTTCACCAACATGGGAATGGGCGGGGTTAAAAGTTGTACTGCAGCCAGCCACTAGAGGGCAGCTGACACACGGAGGCTTCACTTTTCACTCGCGTCGTCCAGTCCACTTATATATATATATATATATATATATATATATATATATATATACAGTCAATGATATATATACAGTATACGGTCTCTGGTATAGTATAGTATACACTGCCATCTTCTGGTGAAATATAAAATGCTGCTAAGCTCACGTTCTGTACATTTTGAAATCCTGCACTTTTTCCTGGCACATTATTTCTGTGACTTTGATGAGGCACTGCTTTATGAAATCACCGTCTAAGAACGGTTTGCCGTGCTGGGCAATAGGTTTAGCGACTTCATAGCTTGCTGTTGTGGCGTTTTCCTGTATTTAGTTGTTATTCTTCTTCCGGCAATTCCCGTTTAGGGGTCGCCACAGCGGATCAAACTCTTCCATCTGGCCCTGTCCTGAGTGTCCTCCACTGACACACCAACCATTTTGTTAGTACGTAAAAAAGAACTGTTGTCGAGCTTGCAGGCTAGCTGTCATTTGCTAGACTTATGTGTTCGTTTGGCACTGGTGTTCGATGTGTAGAACTGTATGGAGTCAAATTAGGGTCTTTAATGGTGACGAAAAAAAAATAATATCACAAATATAAGATTAGCATTTTGCATTTTACGTTCCTAATTTGTTTCTGCAATACTTTCCCTCTTTTGCGTTTCTTTCTTTTCTTTGCGCTTCACATTTTATGTTGCTGCTTTTTTTTGCAATACTTTCTCCCTTTTGCGTTTCTTTCTTTTGTTTGCGCGTCACTGCTTTTCTTTGCGTCTCGCATTTTACGTTCATAATTTTTTTTTGCGCTTCTCTCTTTTCTTTGCTCCGGTTTTACCCTCTGTGTGGGGGCGGGGAAAGAGGCGTAGCCAAGAGCGAAAGGCGTGCTGTGAACGTTCAGCGTCAGTTCAGCTTCCTTCCACTCGCTGAACTGAACTGCTGCTGCAGCGCATCTGGTGTTAAAGGAAGAGAGAGGTCGGGTGTGTGCGAGGTGGTGGCGCATTTCAGGGCATTGTTTTTATTCGCTCAGGTTTTCAAAAGATAATTTCAAACCGACCTCAGTAAAATGTTAATAATAATTATTATTATTATATATATATTTTCCTACCACCACCCCCCCCTCTTCGGAGGACTATTGATACTTTATTGTTTATTCAATCATAAAAACATATATAAATTTAGCACATTTTAAATGGGGGGGAGGGGGGTATAAAGGGAGAAGAAAAGGGGGGGTGTAAAGGGGGACAGAAACAAAAGGAAGAGGGGGTTATACAGATATATAATATGTATATGGTATAATATAGTGCAATATACTATATTATAATATAACATAATATAATACAATAATATATAATATACCATATTGCTTATAAAAAGATAGAAATGTACTTTAATCATGAACTTGTGATTTGTTTGCTACAGTTGAATTTGCTTATGTTGTGATGTAATATTTGAGTTAGTTGTGTCTAGATTAAGTCTGTATCTGTATTTATGGTAGGCTCTAAGTGTGTATCTGGGGGGATATAATATATTAGAAGATTTTTCCAGTGATTGATGTTTATGTTATTTTTTGTTTTCCAATTCATGAGGATGACTTTTTTGGCAATGACTAGCGACATTAGGATTGTTCTATTGTTTTGTGGTGTTGTGCTAATGGTTGATATGTCCCCTAGTAGGCATAATGAAGGTGTTGGATGAATTTGGGTATTTAGTGCTTGAGATAGATGAGTAGTGACTTCATTCCAAAACAGGTTAACTGGAGTGCAGTGCCACATAGCATGGATATAATTATCAACAGTGTTCTGATTACAGTGTGTACAGTTTGGTGAGTTTGTGAATCCCATTTTATACATTTTGTATGTGGTATAGTGTACTCGGTGGATAACTTTATACTGGATTAGTTGTAAATTAGTATTTGTGATAATGCTATAGTTATTATTACATATCTGTATCCAAAAGTTGGTATTAAAAGTTGATGATAAATCTTCTTCCCATTGCTTATACGGTAGGCTCATGTTAAGATTTAATTGAGATATAATTTTATATATTTTGGATAATGTTTTATTTGCTGTATTAATGTTAAGAAGTTCTGAGATTGGTGTAGAGAGGGCTAGAGTAGTTGGATTGATTTTTGAACTGATGAGTGATCTTAACTGGTGATATTGTAAGAACTGAGTTCTTTCGTTTCCGTAATTCTGGGTTATTTGTGGTAGTGACATCAGTGTGGTATTGTTATACAGATGTTTTAGGTGTGTGATTCCCTTATTAGTCCATGATAGATAATTTAATGTTTTTTTTATTAATTGTAAAGTCCGGGTTATTCCAGATGGGTGAGTGGATGGTTGGTGTTAGTGCTGAGTTTGTTAGAAAATTTGTGAAAATTCCACCAGGCTGTCAGAGTTGTGGCCACAGTTGTATTATAAAAACATGGGTGATGTTTAATTGTTTGGCTGATAAATGGTAAATTGGATATTTGTATATCTTTACATAGTGCTTGTTCTAAATCAGTCCATGATCTATCTGTACTATTAGGTTTTATCCATTTTAATATATATTGTAATTGATTTGCCAGGTAATAATTGTGGAAATTTGGTGCCTCTAGACCGCCGTATGATTTCGAGTTCTGTAACGTTGTGAGTTTGATTCTAGCTGGTTTATTCTTCCAATAATAATCAGTTATTGTGGTATTTAAAGTCTGAAACCAAGTGAGTGGGGGCTGAATGGGAATCATTGAAAATAAATAATTGATTTTTATTTTCAATAAACGGTGTGTGACGGTTCAACTGATGACGCTGAACGTTCACAGCACGCCTTTTGCTCTTGGCCACGCCTCTTTCCCCGCCCCCACACAGAGGGTAAAACCGGAGCAAAGAAAAGAGAGAAACGCAAAAAAAATTATGAACGTAAAATGCGAGACGCAAAGAAAAGCAGTGACGCGCAAACAAAAGAAAGAAACGCAAAAGGGAGAAAGTATTGCAAAAAAAAAGCAGCAACATAAAATGTGAAACGCAAAGAAAAGAAAGAAACGCAAAAGAGGGAAAGTATTGCAGAAACAAATTAGGAACGTAAAATGCAAAATGCTAATCTTATATTTGCAATATTATTATTTTTTCGTCACCATTAAAGACCCTAATTTGACTCCATAGAACTGATGTTTGGTTTTATAATGCCGACAAATATTTATACACATTGATATTTATTCATCTTTCATTGCAAATTAAACAGATACACTTTCCATTGATTTCCTTTCCACCGTGTTTGAAATCTTTTACATTCATTTGATATTTAGATTTTTTTTTCAGTGCTGTCATTTCTGGTGACTGGCAATTTTTTTTCTTTGCTTAATTTTGTTTAGTGGAGAAGCACCGTTTCCATGACTGGCTCCATCTAGTGTTGAAACTGAGAAGTGCAACAGAGTTGAGCTCAAGCTTCTTCTTGTCAGAGGTGCGATTCATGATCCTTTACTGCAATTGGCAAAACATTTATAGATGCCAAACACTGCAGTATCACAGTCTCATAATGGAAAGACATTAGCTAACTGTTTGCGCTAACTGTTTTGAGAAATGCACTTGTTGTGATGCCAATGTAAACCTTGATGTGAGAAATTTACCAAATCGAAAAATGTAATTATGTTGCAGTATATCATGTTTTTGAATCCTCTGTAATAGAATTGTTTATAATTCATATCATACACACCAGAATGTATATAAAGTGCACTAGTTATTAGAGTATGTTAAATATGTCAAACATTGTGGCAGAACCCCAGTACGTCTGGATATGACTTTACAAAATGCAATACATACACCTAGCCAAAGTACATCTAGCCAAATGAACATTTTACTTTATATTTTATCAAATACAAATACAATTTATTTTTATTTCGATCAGGCAGGCATGAAGGACAATGTAGAACAATACTTCATCAACAGTGCAACAAAACTAACATGGTGGATGGATGGATGGATGGATGGATGGATGGATGGATGAGTGGATGGATGGATGGATGGATGGATGGATGGATGAGTGGATGGATGGATGGATGAGTGGATGGATGGATGGGTGGATGGATGGATGAGTGGATGGATGGATGGATGGATGGATGAGTGGATGAGTGGATGGATGGATGGATGAGTGGATGAGTGGATGGATGGATGGATGGATGGATGAGTGGATGGATGGATGGATGAGTGGGTGAGTGGATGGATGGATGGATGAGTGGATGAGTGGATGGATGGATGGATGGATGAGTGGATGGATGGATGGATGAGTGGGTGAGTGGATGGATGGATGGATGAGTGGATGAGTGGATGGATGGATGGATGGATGAGTGGATGGATGGATGGGTGGATGGATGGGTGGGTGGATGGATGGGTGGATGGATGGATGAGTGGATGAATGGATGGATGGGTGGATGAATGGATGGATGGATGGATGAGTGGATGGATGGATGGGTGGATGGATGGATGAGTGGATGAATGGATGAGTGGATAGATGGATGGATGGATGGGTGGATGGATGGGTGAGTGGATGAATGGATGAGTGGATAGATGGATGAATGGGTGGATGAGTGGATGAATGGATGAGTGGATAGATGGATGAGTGGATGGATGGGTGGATGAGTGGATGGATGGGTGGATGAGTGGATGAATGGATGAGTGGATAGATGGATGAGTGGATGAATGGATGAGTGGATAGATGGATGAGTGGATGAATGGATGAGTGGATAGATGGATGAGTGGATAGATGGATGAGTGGATGGGTGGATGGATGGATGAGTGGATGAGTGGATAGATGGATGAGTGGATGGGTGGATGGATGGGTGGATGGATGGATGAGTGGATGAATGGATGAGTGGATGAATGGATGAGTGGATAGATGGATGAATGCACTGCCTGTTGCTGCTTGTGTGGATGATGTCTGTGTTGATTCATTGTTTTATTGCACTGCTTAACTTAAGAAAGGTCCCTTACATATATTTCACACAAATTATGACCGAGTTTAGTTGATTACGATTTCAACTGTATTTGTACATTGATATCGCCCTCAATATCCAGTAGAGGGCGACATCAATGATTGAATCCTGATCGGAGCCAGAAATGAGAAAATCATATGTAGGTGCATTGATCCAAACAGAAAAAACCTGTTGCAGTTCAACATATCATACAGGAGTGGTGGTATTCTGACAACAAGTTGGTGTTGTGTTATGGATGAGTACTTGTATCCCTGAACATTTTAACTCCTGAAACAACTCAGGAGAATTAAATGGGTGCAAACTGATATGAATTAGAATGTAGACCTACCATCATTTTACATTGTTTCATTTTACCACTGCAGACACATTCAATCACTTGTTCCAATTAAAACTACGTTAAACACACATAACATGTACACATAAACATTCAAGCAGTGTTTGTGGATTTCAGTGCAAACCAGTCAAGGATGCCCTAGGAATTTAACCTTTAGTTGTTCAAACACCACTCCTTTGTAGGTATGTCACGCATTCCACACACGCCTGAATCATATGGCATGGGGACCTATCCCCAGGTTTCCCCTCTGCACAGGCTCACTGAAACGTTCACTCAAACCTGGAAAGTAACACTGACTGTTTGGGAGAGCACTGTAGTGACGCATCAGTTTTTAAGAACTGTTGCTGACAACAGAGCTAATTGTCCAGTTAAACGATACTAAAGTTTCAATAAAAAGTTCCTGCTTGTAATTTAAAGTGGAGTTTATTTTTATGTGAAAATGCCCAGTCGTGTGATCACTGGCATTATCTTGTTAAGCTGTGCCAGGGACATCTGGGTGTGTCTGGTAGACGTGGGACGGCAGGTTGGGAGGGTCCCGTCTCACCTGAGTGCCAAAGGTCTGGCTCATGGTGACTCAGCTGAGTGGTTAGTCATGAATGCTCTCATGGAAGTAAAATAAAAATGACTAACACAGTCATTCTTGTGATACATGGGAATTTCTAACATCTCAATTGCAAGTCATTATTCAATTTGTGTGTATAATGGACTGTGGCTTGTATCTGCACTCACCTAAATCACCTGGCCAATTAACAGAATCAGGTGTATTGGAACAGAACTAAACTAAGTGGAAATAAACTAAAGCAGAAACCTGTCTGAGCTGGCGTTTAGGGTCTATATAATGGACAGGGTCATTTAAAATAGAGAAGCCAGCAGTAAGTGAAGTATTTGGTCAGACTGATACACCATTAACATACAGCATATGGGACATTTGCAGGATGTCTGTATGCAAACTGTGATTCAGCTTTGTCAATACACTGCATATGTTCAAATATGTAAACATTATATATAAGGTGAGCATTAAAGCAGGATGTAGTCACAAAGCAGTTACATTAATACTTTGAGAATGTTTCTAGGATTTTACCTGCTTTAAGAACAAACAATATGGGAAAGGTTTGGGGTGTGTGTGTGAGTGTGTGTGTGTGTGAGAGAGAGAGAGAGAGAGAGAGAGAGACAGAGAGAGAGACAGAGAGAGAGAGAGCGACAGAGAGTATGTGTAACAAATTTGAGTGTTCTGTGTTAGAAAAGAGGAACAGAGTTGAGAAACTGGTCAGTCCACAGTTTCCCCACCATAGAGGTGTAAACGTGGTGTGGACCACAGCCTTGAGTTCCTGTTCTTACACTTCCAGGACTTCAAGTGCTAGGGTGTCCTGGCCAGCTCAGTCATGTTATTCCCAAATGGGACGTTTTGTACAGTTTCCCATATCAGATTAAAGGGTGGGAGAACTTCCTTTTAAGACCTGCATGACAATTACCTACAGAACACCTATTCTACAAAATGATATGTAGTTCAGACATTTCAATCTGCGTTTCAGCATCATTCTGCTCAGTTTTTAAAATGGTGATAGTTTAAGAGGAGCAGATATGTGCTTTTTGCCTTAAGTGTTAGGCATAGTAACCGTTGCTATGGTGGCTATGGTTTCTGAAAGCCTTGCCCTGCTGTACCTTTGCTCGTGCAAACAGGTTTCCCGTGTTTCCTAAGAAACAGTCCACTCTTAGCACACGGGCAGTCTCGCGCACATAGCGGGGTTTCCGCGCACACAGAGGTATGGGGAAGCCCTGCGTGCACGGACCAGGCGCATTACTTCTGATTAACACTTATTTGAGTAAACTAGCACAACATATTCTTCCTTTACTGTATTTTCTTTTAGAACATTTGCAGATCATTATTTTGCATGACGAATAGTTCATTGTCTGTGCTAGCATGTATTTTTATTTGATACGATGCAATTCTCAACCGAAAATATTTTAACAATGCAACTTTGCAACTTTTTTGCAAGTTTAAAAGTTTAAACTTAGTTTCCTTTACCTTAAATGTATGCTTTAATTCAGAGTCCTTAAGATATTAAACATATAAAATCGATATTGTTTGCTCCACAGGTTCGCAAGCGCAGATCTAACTATATATATTATGCGTGATCTGAGATCACGCATAATGGGATTTTGGAAGGTTTTCAATCAGGAAAAACATGGTTTTGAATATTACTAGTAGTGATAGTACACTCTGTAACAGAGAAATTCCCCCAAAGTCCTGGATAAACTCCCTATAGACAGTTGAGGCGTCAGTCACGTTTGGAAATCCCCCACCCAGTGGAAGCTCCACCCCCCACCCAGTGGAAGCTCCACCCCCCCCCCCCCGAGCGCGTTTTAACGCTGGTGTATCCGCGCACTGCAGCAGTAGCTCAGACTTCCGACACAAAATGGATCTTTATGAGCAGGACGGCGGCCGCTCGGTGGATTACGGCGCCGATGGTCGAGGGCCCAAACACGGGAAGGCGCTTCACACCGAGGAACGGCTGGACAGCGGCCTGGACTCCCTTAAAGAGGACGAATACGCGGAGGTGGCGGCGGACCTGGGCCGGCTGCGGGTGGACTGTGCGGCCCGGACTCACGTCTGCAGTGAGCCGTGGAGACACGAACTTACCGAGGACGGAGACACGTACGTGTTCACTCCAAACTCAACAAACTCTACTCGTTGTTGCAGATGCGCATATATATGTATATGTATGTATGTATGTATGTATATGTATGTGTGTATATATATATATATATATATATATATATATATATATATATATATATATATATATATATATATATATATAAAACCACTTCATGTGCATATATATGTATATATATATATGCACATAAAGTGGTTTAAGATTGCAGAATGTTACTGTTTGCATGTTCATTTCTCGAGAAAATAAGCAAGGTTTTTTACTGTTTGAAGAACGGGCATTTGTTAATCGTTAAAATATTTAAAAGGTAAAAGGTTGCATATTTAATCAACAATGTTTTATTCCACATATCGCAGTTAGAGGCGTTCAGCGCCATTACGGTGGAGACAGTTGGACGTAAACAAAGGCAGCTAGGACGGACTGTACTGTACTGGGCTGGGTTGTACTGGGCTGTACTGGGCTGGGTGGGCGGCGTCGGCTCGGCCCGGCTGGGAAAGTCCCGGGCGGGCTGCCAGGAAGCGGCGTTACGCTGAAGTGTTGAGCGCATGCGCGTCCTGGGAAGAACAGAACTGCTGATAAAGAAAAAGAAAAATGTGCGCGCGCACCCGTGTCGCGGAGAGCTTGTTGATTTTCTTTGTGTGTAACTCCCGAACTACTGCTTGTTTACACTTGTGTGTTGATTCTTTTTAAAGGTTTTTGCATCTCGCCATTATTCATGAGGCCCAAGATACTGCAATAAGGATAATTGAAATGTCAGTCAATGACCCCTTTCTCAACACACAGAATTACCAAAGACAGGTAAAAAAATATATATATATATATTATATAATGTGTGTGTGTGTGTG
This sequence comes from Brachyhypopomus gauderio, assembly GCF_052324685.1. Taxonomy (NCBI): domain Eukaryota; kingdom Metazoa; phylum Chordata; class Actinopteri; order Gymnotiformes; family Hypopomidae; genus Brachyhypopomus; species Brachyhypopomus gauderio. The sequence continues at coordinate 1,455,243 of NW_027506879.1, read as the reverse complement.
TAATATATAATATTATATACATATACATACACTAACATTGAAGTATTTATTCTGCCATATATTCCTGAGGATCTTACATTAACACTCCCCTCCCCAATACAGACAGCACTGCACCTGGCCGTGATAACCGAGCAACCAGTGGTGGTGGAGAGGTTGTTGAAGGCAGGTTGTGACCCGACGTTAGTGGATAACCACGGCAACACAGCCCTGCACATAGCCTGCAGAACGGGCTCGGTGGTGTGTTTCAGCCTGCTGACCCAGACCTGCCCAGAGCATCTCCCCACCATCCTGCACACACCCAACTACAGCGGTAAGAGCCGCCTGCAGTTTCTCCTGCCAGCGTGTGATCGCCCCAGTCTTCTGTGCGATCTCTTGGTTCTCATTACTGGTATTTTTTTCAGGTCAGAAATGCATACACCTGGTTTCCATCCATGGCTATCTCTCATTGGTCGAGAGCCTTGTCTCCCTGGGCGCAGACATTAATGCACAGGTAGATTTTTGAAAATGTATTTGGTTTTTTGCTCTGCGTCTTTGTTGGGCTTAAAATCCTCTTTGTAGAGGGAGTTAACCGTCTTCTTCATACATCTGATCAGGAGCAGTGTAACGGCAGGACGGCACTCCATCTGGCTGTGGACCTGCAGAACCCTGAGCTGGTGAAGCTGCTGGTGACCAGAGGGGCTGACGTGAACAGTGTGACGTACGGGGGCCACACGGCGTACCACCTGACCTACGGCCGCCACGACGCCCACATTCAGAAGCTCCTGTACGATCTTACTGCATACGAACTTCGGGAGCTCCCAGAGAGCGAGGCGGAGGACAGCGAAGATGACTACAATGATGAAGGATTGTGTGTTGAAGAGGTGTGTGTCACCTGGCTGTGAGATCATGCGCTTTGGCCTGTTTTCAGATTCCTGCTCCTAACACTGATTATCCCCCCTCCACTTTAACAGATATACGACGATATAAAAGTGATGGGGTAGAAATAGGGAAGTGGCCGGTGGTGCGGAGAGTTCCAGAGTGAAGCGGAGGATCGCTTCTCCCAGCAGAGCCCGGAGTGGGGAGGCATCGGAGGGGCAGCACAGGTCGCCTGGGGCCCGCGACAGGACCACGGAATTGCCATGCCAACAGGCAGACAAGATGGGAAATTGTTGAAGGGGTCAGAGGAAAAGCGCCAGAGAACAGTGGAGAGGCAGATGCCCCTGAGGCACTCCAGATGCCCCTGAGGCATTCCAGATGCCCCTGAGAACACACTCAGCAGCGCTGCAGCTGTTGTGCTAAGGTGTAACCTATTGTGTATACAGAAAGATCTATTTTTCTAATGTAAATGTGTACAGACATTTGAGAAATAAAATTGTAAATTGTTTTTTTTTTTCCTCCTTTTGTTTTCTTTTTGGGGAAAATCCCCCTAAAATTCTGGTCACTGAAATCCATGAAAAACGTAGTACGTGATGTTCCTCTTTACGTCTGTCTGGGAGGGAGGGTTGTGCCTTTTTTGTGGTTGAGGTTTGTAATAGAACCCTTATACTCGGGCGTCCCTCAGCTGAGCACACTGGAATTTCCTGAAGGGGGGGGGGGGGTGGAGCTCAGACAAGATTGGCAATGCTGAAAATTCCCCATCAGAGTCACAGCTTCCCGGATTCCAACCATGGGAGCCTTCATGGAACAGTACAGAGCTGTTCTTTGAATGTGACAAATGATTAGTCAACCATTTTCCCACAGCTACATAAAATTAACACAATTGTTCCACCATTTTCTGAAAAGTGATTGTCATGTGACCGTCTTGTATCTGTTATACTAGATGTTCTAGGTTACTGCACAAAGATGTCTTCTTAGATATTAGAGAAATAAACATATAGAAGTATTTAAATAATTTGTCACACTTTAGTGTTTGTTTAAGCACACAGCATCTGCATAGTAAAATGAGTCATGCCATCCTGATACCTGTGACCACAATCCTCTTCCGTCTGCCGGACTTCCTTTTACAATAAGTGCAAACACAGGCCATGTTGGGTTTTCCTAATTTGAATACAAATCTGAGCGTACATGAGGGGGCCGCACCTCTGCTGTCTCGTTCTCCCCTGTGCTGATGGGAGCTTCTTCAAGCCGTCAGAGAGCTGGCGGCATGCAAATGAGCTAGTCATAACTCGCCTTGGAGCCTGGCACAGACACAGGCCAGCCTACCTCAGCGTAAGAAAAGCTCCTGTCATCATGTGATTCGAGAATTGATATCTGGCTGACAATTGGAAACACCGAAGTCGCGTGGCTTTTGACTGGGTGGGGAACGGGGCGTGTCCGGGGCCCAATGGCCGGCTTCATGCTAATACATATATACCCAACAGCAAATCAACAGCGTTCATTTGCATCTTAAGGAGATGCAGGAGTCCAGATAAAACCAGCGCACAGGTCTACTGGTCCTGCACAAACCAGTAGAGATAAAACAAGCGCACTGGTCTACTGGTCCTGCACAAACCAGTAGAGATAAAACCAGCGCACAGATCTACTGGTTCTACACAAACCAGTAGAGATAAAACCAGCGCACAGGTCTACTGGTCCTACACAAACCAGTAGAGATAAAACCATCGCACAGGTCTACTGGTCCTACACAAACCAGTAGAGATAAAACCATCACACAGGTCTACTGGTCCTGCATAAACCAGTAGAGATAAAACCAGCGCACAGGTCTACTGGTCCTGCACAAACCAGTAGAGATAAAACCATCACACAGGTCTACTGGTCCTGCATAAACCAGTAGAGATAAAAACCAGCGCACAGGTCTACTAGTCCTGCACAAACCAGCAGAGAACCTTGCAGAAATGTAGTGCGACTTCAAAATGCACTTTTATAGACGCAGAAGCAAAGAGGGGTCAAACTAAGAGTGCACAGGAGACAGTTCAGGCTCGTTAAGACGTCATTCTTCCATTTGGACTGTTTTAATTATTGCTGCCGCTGGGTCTGGGAGGCCAGTCAGCTGACTGACTTGAGCGAGCAAAACAGGAAGTAAAATTTCACTGCAATAACACGGCGAAGGCTATTCTGCTGGATATTGTGCAACAGTCTGATTTTGAAAGCTAGTATAGGTGAAGTGTTTTTGCATCCACAGTTGGAAATATTTATTCGCAACCAACAGCATCTTTTCACATGGATATTACATGTAGACACAAAGTGGGCACATTGAACAGAAGATGGAATTAATGAACAAGACAAAAGAAATGACTGTCAAAAACAATTGTGTTTTATTGACGTGTTGCACAAAAAAGCAGAAATAAACAGCAAAAAGCAACAAGCAAAAAGCCCAAAGCTGGGGCACGGAGCAGGTGACCTGAATACTGAGGCTACGTTGTAGTGCTTCTCATAGTCGTGTTCACTCATGACGCTCTCACGCAGAGAGCTGTTAGTTCCCTCATTCCCGCTCCGAGAGGGCCATCAGATGGACATCAATCTCTGACTCGGACAAAATTCTGGCAAAAGAGAAAAAAAAAAAAACAACAAAAACTCAAAACATGCAGTTCAAATGTGTCCCAGTGATTTTGACTCCACACACTTCACTGAGCTACTTGGCCTCCTTCATGAAACATAACTAGGTCACAGCAAAAATGCTTGAAAGGCAAGAGCGGGTTGTGTGTGTTCTTACTGAGATGGTTTTGTGGTTCCCTCTGAGAGTAAAATGGTGTATGAGAACTATTTCCTGTTCCATGTAGTCGTGACTGAACCTTCACTCACCTGAATCTGGGCTCCTCTGTGGTGATCACCCCCACCTCCAGCTCTGACGGCTTGAAGTCAATGGACAGAACCGTGGACAGGCAACTTATTGCAGTCTGTGGACCCAGACAACATTTCTAATGATGAAACCAAACACATGCAGCCCAGTGCCACTGCATGTTTGCACCTATCGGGGTCACTCACCTCAACCGTCTGCTCAAACGTCCAGTCCAGTTTCTTCCTAACCTTCTTCTCCAGGAAGCTGGTGGCTTCTGTCTGCTTGACCCCTGCAGCAGTGGCCTTGAAGCCACAGTAGTACCCAGCAGGGTCACACTTATACACCTGAGCACCACATTCTTCATCCACGCCCACCACAATCATGCCTAAGAAAGAGGAGACAAAACACGAGCGACTAAAACACGCCACAGATTCAGTACATAGTGTTGCACCTGTTGTAGACGCGTGTATACTGATCCTGTGATATAAAAACAGCCATGGACACACACACAGGTCCAAACAATATTTGTGGGTCCTTTGGATTCACCCAGACTTCTGCATTTATTATGATTTATTATTCATACAAATGTGGTCTGATCTGAAGCTGTTGTGCCTCATCTATATAATTGTCTATACTGAATGCATCATGTTGTTCACTTCATAATATTATTGTTAGTAGTAGTAGTATCATAAGCTGTAAAGGACACACACGAATCAGAACTTGCCAAAAGTCTCTGTTCACATGTTCACTAACAACTACTGAACGTGTACATGGAAGAACACCACAGATGACTTCTCTGTTCACATGTTCACTAACAACTACTGAACGTGTACATGGAAGAACACCACAGATGACTTCTCTGTTCTCTGAGAGGCAAAAGTGAAACTCAAGCAGAAACACACAACACTATGTATGGGAGTACTGTGCACCAACCCCAAAACGCAGGAAGGGTGCGAGTGGAGATACTGGTGTGAGGTTCTACCACTGCCACCTGGACAGAGACATTGTGGAAGGTACAATGAGGAGACATTGTGGAGGGGACAAATGCTAAACTCACAGTTCAGTCAACCTGAGGCTGTGGTGGTAGGTAGGACCCTGAAACAGGGTCGTTTCTAAGGTCATGTGATCTGAATTTGAAGTGACATTAACTTTATCTTAATACAACAGGAATGTCCCTCTGGATCAATAAAGCAATAAAGTATCACCTTAGTATCTGAAACTCAGTACCAAATAGTGTTTTTATACAACTCATCCTGCATCGAATCATTTCCCTTCTCCGCACTCTTGACCTCGTCAACTACAGCTCTGAATACGCATTCGCCTTTCACGACTTTCATACTGAATTTGGAAAGGAAAAACAAATCCACAGAAAAATGTGATGCATCTGTCCAGTGTGTTTTCTGGCATGGTGTGAAGTGCAGACATTACAGCACAACAGTGGACAGTCTAAGTGCTGTTAGCCCCTGTGCTAGTCTGACCAGGGGCTTTGATGGGGGTTACTTCTGCTAGTCATTACACACAAGGGTTCACATACTTGTTTCCTAGACTGAACTGTAAATGTCTCAACAGTATATTGCATATTAAGAAGCTACACTGCTTGTGTGCTATTAGTTGAAGCATATTGTGTTAATCCATTGTGATTTAGCTGAAGATCAGACCACTGCATTCTATGGATATCTATCTATACAGACAGACAAATATACTAAATTCAACAAGCATTACTAAACATTACATGTTATTTGAAAGTGTACAGATGAATGAGCTTTTCCTTGTGAATAATTTCACAAGAGCTCTGAGAACTTACAGCAGCCCAGTGGCCTCATCTCTGCGTTCTGTGTGTACACTTGAGAGATGTCCGCCATCCTCTTACACAGCATGTCCACTGGGATCTCATAGCCATATTTATACTTCCAGTTAGCGGCTTCATATCTAGCCCTCTGAACCTGAGATCTGCTGTCAGCTTCTCACACACACACATACACACACACAGATAGATTGAAGCATCAACACAGGTGTAAGCTACATGGAAAGCCACACTGACCTTCTGCTGATAAATGTAGGATATCTCACCAGTCATCCCCGTCATCACACAGCCGATGTTCTCCGTTATTCGGAATAAATGCGTAACAGTGGATGCATCAAGTAGTTTGTCCTGACAAATGAAAGAACGGCAGCACTGAGGTGGAAAGTACCATTAAGAACGGTCTTAATACACCTTTGTTAAAGACATTCGACATGCAGTGAGAACTGTAGCAAACGTGGGGTAGGTGATTTGGACATACCACAACTAGAATATTTATCCCAGAAAAGGTAAACAAAAAGACAAATACACAAACATACAGGATCAGCTTTTACTTACGGGTACTTTCCTTTGGGTGACGACAACTGCACAGTTCTTCCCACGAACAGCTACTGAAGTAAGGCCTCCTTGGTTAATAGCCTTGAAAGCATATTCTGTGAAAAAGGTTTTGGATTTAAAACGAGAGATGCTGACCATGTGTTGTTTGTTTTGCTAGTAGACACCTGGTTTTGAGTGGACAAACTTTTTAGTACTACAGTAAATTAAACTGAATCAAGAAACCTAATTATATCTCAGGAATGACTAGAAACTTGCCCAACATGTTTGTTGATAGTAAAGACCTGATAGGAATGGACCACCAGAATAGAGGTAGCCTGTTAAAACAACCTGGCAAGATAAAAGGTGCTGTTTACAATGCAGCCCAGAAGAATAGTTGCTGATTTAGAATCAGCATTACGTTAACTGGCAAGCTGGGTCATGTAGTTAATGAAGGTAGGTGTAGTTAACTGTAGTTAATGAAGGTAGGTGTAGTTAACTGTAGTTAATGAAGGTAGGTGTAGTTAACAGTAGTTAATGAAGGCAGGTGTAGTTAATGAAGGTGGCTGTAGTTAACCGTGTAGTTAATGAAGGTAGGTGTAGTTAAACGTGTAGTTAATGAAGGCAGCTGTAGTTAACCGTGTAGTTAACTGTAGTTAATGAAGGTAGGTGTAGTTAATGAAGGTAGGTGTAGTTAACTGTGTAGTTAATGAAGGTAGCTGTAGTTAATGGAGGTAGGTGTAGTTAACTGTAGTTAATGAAGGTAGCTGTAGTTAACTGCGTAGTTAATGAAGGTAGCTGTAGTTAACTGTAGTTAATGAAGGTAGGTATAGTTAACTGTAGTTAATGAAGGCAGGTGTAGTTAATGAAGGTAGGTGTAGTTAACTGTGTAGTTAATGAAGGTAGGTGTAGTTAACTGTGTAGTTAATGAAGGTAGCTGTAGTTAATGGAGGTAGGTGTAGTTAACTGTAGTTAATGAAGGTAGCTGTAGTTAACTGTGTAGTTAATGAAGGTAGCTGTAGTTAACTGTAGTTAATGAAGGTAGGTATAGTTAACTGTAGTTAATGAAGGCAGGTGTAGTTAATGAAGGTAGGTGTAGTTAACTGTGTAGTTAATGAAGGTAGGTGTGGTTAACTGTAGTTAATGAAGGTGGCTGTAGTTAACTGTAGTTAATGAAGGTAGGTATAGTTAACTGTAGTTAATGAAGGCAGGTGTAGTTAATGAAGGTAGGTGTAGTTAACTGTGTAGTTAATGAAGGTCGGTGTAGTTAACTAGTTATTGAAGGTGGCTGTAGTTAATGAAGGTGGCTGTAGTTAACTGTGTAGTTAATGAAGGTCGGTGTAGTTAACTAGTTATTGAAGGTGGCTGTAGTTAATGAAGGTAGGTGTAGTTAACTGTGTAGTTAATGAAGGTAGGTGTAGTTAACTGTAGTTAATGAAGGTGGCTGTAGTTAACTGTAGTTAATAACACTAGACATAATCCAGCAGGTTAACGGCGGTTCCTGCCGGTCGGGCTAATCACGGAGGTACGGTGCTAATGCTAACCGTGACTGGGCGTTTAGTGTGTTCTTTAGAAAGTTCTGCCTATGTTGCATTCATACCCACCGACTTGATACAGTCTTCCTTCCGGAGAAAAGATGGTGATGTGGCGGTCAAAGCCTGCACTCGAACCCCGCGACATTGCAAAGCGTATATTCACAAATTAAACACGAAATATGTAAACAAGACCGCCGCGTACACCCCGCACAACACCGGAAACAGTCGCACACGATGAAGATTAATATCCGGGTTACACGTCACACGCGTCGACGGAGGGGCTTTAAGTGCTAAAACGTTTATTAAAATGACTAAAGTCCCCGAATGGATGAACACATATTGTCCATAAATACGTCCAATAAATCTCGTGTCCTTTATCTTGGCTGATAGGAGTAGAACCTGTTGTGGAGTTGTGATGTAGCACATCTGTCTGGGTCGAACAGCCCACCTGTGGAGTCTAAACCAGTCTGCCCATTTACACGCCGGATATATTCTCTTTATTTAGTTTAATTTAGAAATAGGTTCCTATTCTTACTTACTTAATGGTAAAATTTACACTTATAAAAGCATGAGAGTAAAATATTTCGGGTAATTTATAGATCATTTTCACTATACTTGAATACTGCAGTTCGTATTTATGTAATTGGATTCATACCTATGGGTTTGTGCCTTTTGCACTTTTAAAATCATTTTATTAATACATATGGAATTACTAATTTCATAATAATATGGTTATGAAACTCGTTATGTTTTGTTTACCCAATCATTTGTAGTATTGATATTTGAACATCAAGTATGATTTTAGATTAACCTTTTTGTACTTTTTCCCCACATCTATCTGATGATAAAATATGATAAAAACACCAGACATGTTTTTTTATTCCTAGTCAATTATTTTACGACACATCTTATTTCTTTAGACTATGTCTTGCTGATTAAAGTTTAGGACGCTTTCCTAACACCCGTGTGTTGTGAATCTGTTATTGTGTCACCAGCTACAGATCACTGAGGGCTGAACACATTTGTGCTGCTGTTTGTGAACACTGGTGGCTGTGATCTATGTCTAATTCAAAACTCACCATGCACTACAGAACATGGTTGCTTTTTTGTGAAATCTATTTTTAATAATTCTTAACAATCAGTACACACTATAATATGTAGCATATGCTCATAAAGCAAAAATGGTCAATGTTCTTTATTAAGACACAACCACTTCTGGGGCACTTCATATGAGCTTCTATCTCCTCGTTCCTCATCGTGAGGGATATGCCAGGCAGTCCCCGTGGTCTGGACTATTGTATCATATACTGATGTCTTCTGAAAAACAAAGAGTAAAAAAACCAAATGTCATGACATTCAAAAAAGTCCTTAAAATGAAATCATGGCATGTTTAAATGTGTTGGCTGCTTCTCTTGGCTGGAGATGCACCTGAAAGTGAACCCGTTTTCCAGGGACATATCCACTGAGCACCAGCTGGTGTCCACGCTGCCACTTGAAGAAGAGGCGTCTGGTGGTGCTGTCGGGAAGGCAGGCCTTGTGGTCCCTCATCAGGTCACGACTGACGAAATTGCAGTGGTTTCCAGAATGGAGGGCAGCATACAGCAGGAAGGGATCGTCTTCAGAGCTGAGAAATAATGAGACTGGCGAAATGGCTCACTTTGTAGGAACGGCTGATGTCTACTGAATAATATCATAAGCAGAAGACAATGATGTGGATTTTGGTCACTGGTATAACTGTTTTCCACTCACATGTTCTCAGTGAAGAAGCAGTGGGCCTTCTGTCTGAGCTGCTGCATGTCCCGTCTGGCCCAGTTCCGAGAGGGATTCAGCATGTGCTTCCGCCCAAGGACGAGGACGTTCAGCCCCCGCTCCTCCAGCTCACTGACCACTGCCAGCAACTACAGAACCACAACTCATTCTCAGCAAAATGAGCAAACTAACCCATGACTCCAGTGATGGGTCTCAACTAATTAATAGTGTTTTAATTGAAAATGTGTACTTTGTTCTGAATGAACAAGGTTCATTCATTAGGCTTATCACTGAAATGGGCCACATCATTCATGCTTTTGTTTGAGAGGAATTCCCCTTGGCATAGTTGATGAGTGTGAAACCCATCGCACATGAGCTGAAGGGAAATTATAAATCCCGACTTCATTTTAACCTACTTTTGTGTCACCCACAGACAACATGGAGGGGAAGTTTCCTGTTTTCCAGGAAGTCGACTTTCCTACGTTGACAACCAACAAATATAATATGCACGAGTGGAGGAAACACTTTGTGTGTTCCAGGTTTGCACTAAGAGCCCTGTGCTAAGAATACCCCACAAGAATGTTTTACAGAGCAGCTTGGAATGGTGGAACTTCCTTGTGTGTTTTGGCAGTGAATCAACATGAATATGTGTGTGTGTCCTCCTTCCTGGAGATATGAACAGCAACATCTTAGTGTTTCTATAATTAAGTTGATTTAATTAATGAGGAAGTGATGTAAAATTCATTCAATCAATGCGGTGCCATGTTTTCAAAACTGAGGTGACTCCAAATTTCACATTGTAGTTTTACGTGGTATTATTATTATCATTAGAGTTGTTTTATACATTTCCAGAAAGACGTTATGGATTGGAATGAACAGTAGTCAGTCAAGATATATGGAGCTACAGATCCTAAACCTAAAACTTGATAGAATAAACTTTTATAATAAGCTTCTTTAGTTTTTCTCAAGCAGGAGAAAATTGTACACACATAGCAAAATGTAGTGTTCACAAGTATAGACAGAGTGAATAACACTGGAAGAGTGATGGATTTTGCTCTCTCACAGTATGACATACCCTGAGCAAATAGACTGACATTTCTCAAGGTCTGCAGCAGAAATCTCAGATTTCAACGAGTTGTTCTCCAAATTTCTAAGTACATTTCAAGGGCCAATTGTTAAAAATGAACCACTAAACAAGTCTTTTTCCAAATATAGCAAACTCAGCGCTTAAGAGATTTTGTCAAAATCAATATATGAAATTTTAGGACAATAAGACTGTTGAAATTCACTGAATCGAAATCAACAAATATTTAAATCAACATATTTAAAATGGAAAACAACAATCTCTAATGACCACTTTAAATAAAAGTGGCGAAGCACTGCAAACTTCACGATAATTCTGTGAGGTTTAATGGAAGATGTGATTTTCAAGAATTCAAGATAACTGACCCACACCTCTAAAGACATGTCAAAGTCTATGATGACGATAAGTACCAAATATATTAAATATTAATTGTGTGACATGTGAAACATAAAATATGACATTTAAGGGAAAGTCAGGTGGGGACTGAACAAACAAAGCTGAGCATACGGCCAGCTGCTGTCATCATTTCTGCTTATTCATCATAAGGAAGTGGACTGTGGAGCTGTGGTGGAAAACACCCTGACCCAGCAGAACAGTGTTTGTAACCAGCACACTTTAACCCACGCCTTGTCCTGTTACAGCTTCAATCACAGAACAGTGTGTGTAACCAGCACACTTTAACCCACGCCTTGTACGAGTCCTGTTACAGCTTCAATCACAGAACAGTGTGTAACCAGCACACTTTAACCCACGCCTTGTACGAGTCCTGTTACAGCTTCAATCACAGAACAGTGTGTGTAACCAGCACACTTTAACCCACGCCTTGTCCTGTTACAGCTTCAATCACAGAACAGTGTGTGTAACCAGCACACTTTAACCCACGCCTTGTACGAGTCTGTCCTGTTACAGCTTCAATCACAGAACAGTGTGTGTAACCAGCACACTTTAACCCACGCCTTGTACGAGTCTGTCCTGTTTACAGCTTCAATCACAGAAGAGCTTACCGTCTGCTAGGCACAATTAGTACGCATTCCTTTAACTTTTAGTTTCCCTTTGAGAGTTTGGTTCTTATAGAGAAATGAAAGAACCTTCCATACTGTACATTCCAGTCATAGTTCTAAAATTGTTCAAGAGTCCAGGAAGAGTATTAGCAGAGTATTAGTTTTCAAGTCCTTAAAGCTATAATAATGTGAATAGCTTTTTCCTGATTCAGAACTTACACACAGCTATAAACACTGGCAATGGTAAAACTAATGAACCATAATGAACCAGGCTGAACCAGGAAGAAAAAAGAAGATGCTTGTTTTCTTTGGGCTGCAGGAGTGTGTGAATCAGCTATGGGTGTACCTCAGTAATAGAGACAATAATGAGCTCTGTAAGAGGGCAAATGTTGGACTTAAAATCGCACTGTGATGTCTCTTGGTTTGGTGGAGCGAATCAAAGAGAAGCAGACATCTACTGATGTGTGGGCAGAGGAACAGGAAGAAGCAGAGAGGTTGAGATAGGAGGTACCTCAAAATGACAAACCTCATATCAAATCTCACAGATATATTTAGTGGGTGTTACTATAATCTACTGCAAATGTTTGGGCACCCATGATCATTTCCATGATTTTTCTTTATAAATCATTGGATCACCAATTTCAGTTAAATTGATTATATAGCAGACAAACACAGTGATATTTCAGAAGTGAAATTAAGTTGATAGGATTTACAGAAAGTGTACAATAATTAATTAGAAACAAAATTAGGCAGTTGTATAAATTTGTGCACCCCAACAGAAAAATGACATCTGGTTGAAAATATTCTGGTCCCATACAGCTTCTCCTCGTTGGTGCTCCCATACAGCTCCATCATCGAGAGCATCCTCGTGTATTGCATCACAGCATGGTACGGAGGGTGCTCAGCAGCAGATAAAAAAGCGCTGCAGAGGGTGATCAACACGGCCCAGGGGATCACTGGTTGCTCCCTGCCCAGCCTGGAGGACATTGCCACCTCTCGCTACCTCAGAAGGGTGGTCAGAATCACCAAGGACTCATCACACCCCAGCAATTACCTGTTTAACCTGTTACCCTCAGGCAGACGGTACAGGTTGCACAAAACTCATACAAGTAGGCTCAGGGACAGCTTTTACCCTAGAGCCATCACTGCACTAAATTCAACATGTAAATAACAGCAATATGTAAATTCCCAATCCATGTGCAATACAACCCATGTAAAATACTTCCCACATGCATTATATGTAAAAATAACAATGTAAATAGCTTGTGCAATATCCAACATATCACGTAAGCATTCCACTGAACCAGTTGTATATTTCAGTAGCATCAGTAGCAGGATGATGTTGTAGGCTTGGAGCTGGTCTGTGAGTTCACCATGACTGTTCTCACCATCCTTCTCCTCTGCCTGTCTGACATGTTTCTTGTCCTGCCACTTCAGGCTGTAACTAGATCTGTGCTTGTGGTTCTCCATTTCCTCACTATGTTCCTCACAGTGGAAACTGACAGCTGGAATCTTTTGTGTATCCTTTGTTTTCAGGTCATTTGAGATTTGTTTCAAGGCTCCCATATTGCCACTCTTCATAGAAGATGCAAAGAGGGGACGAACTTGCAATTGGCTACCATAACCCTTTCACCATAACCCTGTCACCATAACCCTTCCACCATAACCCTTCCACCATAACCCTTCCACCATAACCGTCACCATGACCCTTCCACATTAACCCTTCCACCATAACCCTTTCACCTTAACCCTGTCACCATAACCCTGTCACCATAACCCTGTCACCATAACCCTTCCACCATAACCGTCACCATGACCCTTCCACATTAACCCTGTCACCATAACCCTTCCACCATAACCCTTCCACCATAACCCTTCCACCATAACCCTTCCACATTAACCCTGTCACCATAACCCTTCCACCATAACCCTTCCACCATAACCCTTCCACCATAACCCTTCCACCATGACCCTTCCACCACAACCCTGTCACCATAACCCTTCCACATTAACCCTTCCACATTAACCCTTCCACCATAACCCTGTCACCTTAACCCTGTCACCATAACCCTGTCACCTTAACCCTGTCACCTTAACCCTGTCACCATAACCCTTCCACCATAACCCTTCCACCATAACCCTGTCACCTTAACCCTGTCACCTTAACCCTGTCACCATAACCCTTCCACCATAACCCTTCCACCATAACCCTGTCACCTTAACCCTGTCACCTTAACCCTGTCACCTTAACCCTTCCACCTTAACCCTTCCACCTTGACCCTGTCACCTTGACCCTGTCACCTTGACCCTTCCACCATAACCCTGTCACCATAACCCTGTCACCTTGACCCTTCCACCATAACCTTTCCACCTTGACCCTGTCACCTTCACCCTTCCACCTTGACCTTTCCACCTTGACCCTTCCACCATGATCCTTCCACCATGACCCTGTCACCTTGACCCTGTCACCTTGACCCTTTCACCTTAACTTGACCTTTTCACCATAACTGGATTCACCTGTGTTTGTAGGTCAAGGGCCAATGAGCTAACAAAACTAATTTTGCGTTCCAATAATTAATGTTAAATTTGGTGCCCAAATTTATGCACTTGCCTAATTTTGTTTAAATAATTATTGTACACTTTCTGTACATCCTATAAACTTGATTTCACTTCTCAAATATCAGTGTTTGTCTGCTATATGGTATATTTAACTGAAATGTTGCTGACCCGAACAACCAATGATTTATAAAGGAAAATCATGAAAATGATCAGAGACGCCCTGAACCTGTTGAATTGTTGAAATGCTACCCATTTACTCTCACGTAAATCATTACAGACATTGAGATCATTACAGACATTCATACACTGAAGCTTCATTGTCAAGCGTCTGTGTGCCTCAGTCCAGTCATGGTGATGATTAAATACAACTGACATTTCACTTTAATGTCCTGATGTCCCGTGTATAATTGTGTCAGCCCACTCCACCAAGCCCTGGTGACAATAACTAATGTGGTGTAAAGTGGGAGAAGGGGAAATAACACTTAAAAATGCCACGCTGTTTGAGCCAAGAGGTTAAAGGTTATCATCACACTGTGGCAAAAATCACACACACTAAGTCAAGTCACGAGTCTTTAGGTTAGAATCTAACTCAAGTCACGAGTCTTTTGGCTAGAGTCCAAGTCAAATCTCAAGTCAATACCAGGGATATGAGATAGAAAACAACTAGTTTATTTATTACCTTGTTAGCTCTTATTGTCTGAGGTCCCCCATTGTAACTTTCACCCAATCAGAATTAGTCCTGTGCAGTGGAACCCACAACCCTCTGGTCACAAGACCGGTTCCCTAACCACCACTAATAAACTTTTATACCACCACTTTTATATATATAAAAGAAAGAAGAGAGAACAGAGGGTAGTGGAGGAGGGAGACACTGACTCTTCTGTGGTGAGTGATGCTGTTCTGTTGATATTAGGCTTTTCCCTTCCTCACCTGTGACTAATATGGGGTTTTATTCATCTGGGTGGTCTTCACCGAGTTGGTGGAAAAGGTGATACTTAGGGTCTGCTCTGTAAATTTTGCAAGCATAAACTGCCACTCAATAGCACCCCCTGCTGTTCACTCTTATTGGGTCAGAACGGAGAAGCGGCCTGGCGGTGATCTGACCATGACAGCACGGCAGACTGTAAAATGTAAAGTGTCATCTCTTAGAGAATCTGTGAATTTGATCCTATGGTTCACACACCTGAACAACATCCCTAACCCACACCTAAGAGATGTATTACAGCGTCCCCAGGAGCTCAGTCTGGAGCTCCACTCACCGTCTCAGACTTCACGCACTGGGGTGAAACGTGTGCCACGTTGAGGCCGTCCACGACGACGTCAAAGGCTGCTCTCTTCTCCACGAAGGCCTTGAAGGAGTCCAGCTCCTGCAGTGAGGAAACAGCACGCTTCAGTCAGGAATCTGCCACGGCTACGGGACGCAGGGACTGTCCTGACTGTCCTGACCGCACAGACAAACAACAGCGGGATCTTGAACTGCAATGAGGGCATTTAAAATAGTGTTGCTTGAATTTTAACAATAATGACAACTAAAATTAATCTAATGTTAACATTAATTAGTTTATACATACAGATGCACAACATTCCAAATATTTGCTAAGCAGTCATTAACTTTCTCCTCATGATTACGTCTGTCAAGAGTGAAAACATATAATATGTAAAACCAACCAAAATTAAGCAAAGAAATTAAGGAAAATCTGTTTTTGTGAAATAGTGTATTTTATGAAGAAATCAAACTTTAACAGTTTTTTTTTTACACTGATTTCACAACATGGCACAGCCCTTCAGAGGTGGACATTGCAGTGTTGTGAATAGCTTCTGTTTGTGGATGTGTCTGTATTCAGGTTCTAAAGGTTATTTTAAAGCCTGTTTAAGTCAACAAGGGAGAATGAGCAATGAACATGTTTTCATTTCTACAGTGGACGCAGTTAAGGTATTACATGACATGTGGAAACTGCTGTCTTGATTAAAGGGGAGTCCAGATTGCAAATGAAAATGTCTGAGCACAGTTTGGACTCATGTAAAAAAGTCAATATAAATGCAAGTAAAATATATTCTAAACAAGGCCTTTACCACCTGTAGTTGGGCCACACCTGCATGAACAGAGACTCTTCACCTGGAACTCCTCAAGAAGAACACTGGAATCTGACCACTTGGACTTCATTCACTGATGACTGCATGTATTTTGTTAAAGCAAACTCAGACAGACTAGGACTGTAGTTAAAAAGCAAATGATAATCCAATTGCTGTAATTTAATACATAATTCCAAAGGTTTTAATAAACCTGTATAAAATCACCAAGAATTGACAGCATAAAGCTAATTTCTAATCCCTAAAACCTATTCCCACGATGTGGTATGCAGAGTTGTTCCAAGTTACATTTCATCTTTTGGACAGATGAACAGAAGTTTGTAATCCACATATCTGCATGCATACTGCTGCCAATCACATCAATAATAATAAAGATGTGTTCAGAAAAAAAAACATAAAAGCGAATTGGCTTCATTCAAGATTTGCTTTGTGGAGAAGATCCTTCTTTTTCCTCAACACGATGGAACATGCAAACACACAGAGGGAATTTCCAGATGGACCACACCGAGAAAGGCCTCACCTTCACCTGACAGCCCTCACACGGCTGCATGGGGCTGTTCATCTGATGTCTTGTTCTTACAATATGCAATTTATGACTACCTACCCTTGCAACACCACTCAACCCTGGGTCAGTGGTGCGGTGGTCTGAAGTATCACACATTATGAGGCCGTCATGCCGCATGAGCCCAGCAAGTTGTATGATACTGTACTCTGATATCACTGCTCCTACAGGTCAGAGGTGAAACAGTGTGGCAAGGGTCCAGACCTCCCGAACATTGATCTGCAGAACATCTGTGACCTTCTCATGGCGTCCAGTGGAGTCTCCGCTTTGGTGCTTGAGGCTGCAAGGCTATTATCAGGTCAGCCAGTTGACGATCATACATCAAGAATTGAGGAACAAAATGTCATTCTTCGCAAACCGCAAACGCTTGTGGAAGCCGGAGGTGGCCGGCAAACACCACTTTCAGTTCTGTGTCTGCAGCAGAGCTTGCAAGCCCTGCCTTTAACAATCTCAATTAACCCCCTTCTCAGAGGCCAAACCTCTACCCTCCACACGCAGGAAAAAACCTCAACTCCACTCAAGAGTCTGGCTCTCATTATACTGGAGAAAGAATGTGTTGAGTTGCAAAAACTTTGGTGCAGAGTGAGTGCATGTGTGTCTGTATGCATGTGTCAGAGAGAGAAAGGACACAAGTGTAGGATGTGCTATGTTACTGAGTGGGCGAGAACTGCGTGTGGCGTGTAAGTGTGCAGGGGTGCGATACAGAGTAAGATCAGGGCAGAATAGTCGGGGGAATTCCTCTCTCTCTTGGTGGACCAAGTAGGTGTGAATACACTGTTTTGAGCTTTGACCAGGCAACTTTTCACTCCACCATGATCAACTCTGGCTGAGGTGGTCAGGACTTATTGGAGAAGAAATGCCAGGTTTGGACGTGCCATTGCCACAAGAGGACATGCTGATGCTAGCTCCTATCTGAGGCTCACCATCTGCACAGAAGGGACTGTGACTACTTGGTCGGGGAACAAGAATTGTGACTACTACTGTAGAACTGTAGAACCACCCTGCGCACCACGGACTTGTGTTAACGGGCCGCCCAATGGAGGATGGGTTCCCTTTTGAGTCTTGGTCCTCCCGAGGTTTCTTCCTAATCCCCACCATCATAGGGAGTTTTTCCTTGCCACTGTCGCCTTTGGCTTGCTCATTAGGGATCTGGACCCATACGATTGTTAACCTTGTAAATCCTGTAAAGAATGTAAAGCTGCTTTGTGACAACATGTGTTGTGAAAAGCGCTATACAAATAAATTTGATTTGATTTGAAATGCATGCACAAAACCAGCTCACGGTCTCTCACTGATGAAGTTAAGAACCAGAACTACGCTCTTTTATGTTGAATGCACACTAACGCTGACCCAAGGTCCAGCCTGGAGCTCCAGGGCTGCTGTTGCGAAGGCTCCCTTTCCGGCAGATGGACGTCGACGTCTGTTCCCATGGAAGAGCTCAGCGGGAACACAAAGTGGGGATTCCCCAGCAGTCAGGAGGTGACACGCATCCTGTGCTGTCTGGAGTCCAGATAGCACACCCATCCTGGGTAGCACAGGGGACGCAGTACCTTTATAATAACCACTGACCAGGATATGGGTGACAACACAGATGTCTCTGATGCTCTTGGGCCCCGGCTTGTGCTGCCACTGAGGGTTTTTGTGAGTATTAGAACCCTAATCAACCAAACCACCTCCATCTGCACCTCCATAATAGAACCACCTCCATCTGCCCCTCCACAATGGAACCACCTCCATCTGCACCTCCACAATGGAACCACCTCCATCTGCACCTCCACAATGGAACCACCTCCATCTGCACCTCCACAATGGAACCACCTCCATCTGCACCTCCATAATGGAACCACCTCCATCTGCACCTCCACAATGGAACCACCTCCATCTGCACCTCCATAATGGAACCACCTCCATCTGCACCTCCATAATGGAACCACCTCCATCTGCACCTCCACAATGGAACCACCTCCATCTGCACCTCCACAATGGAACCACCTCCATCTGCACCTCCACAATGGAACCACCTCCATCTGCACCTCCATAATGGAACCACCTCCATCTGCACCTCCACAATGGAACCACCTCCATCTGCACCTCCATAATGGAACCACCTCCATCTGCACCTCCTTAATGGAACCACATCCATCTGCACCTCCACAATGGAACCACCTCCATCTGCACCTCCACAATGGAACCACCTCCATCTGCACCTCCATAATGGAACCACCTCCATCTGCACCTCCACAATGGAACCACCTCCATCTCTCCCTGAACGACTCAGTTCACACCAGTCAGCTCAGTGCTGCTATCGACTTCTCATCTTCTGCAGGCCGCTGTCCAAATGCACCCAGCTGTGTTCATTCAGCTCCACAGTACACAGCTTCACAACTTACATGCTCTTTTCTGCAGAAAAATGGGAAAAAAGAAAAAAAAGAAAAAAAAAGAAAACAGCAACAACAAAAAAAAAACCTCAGAATTCATCTGTTAATTAAGGCTAATAACACAAATCCAAGTTTCATGCAAACCATTCTCTGGAAAAAGCCATTTTAATCAATCTGTCGTAAGCTGTAGCTTGATATTTAATTGTTAAATGCATATGTTTACTAATGTATATTGGTTTCTGACATCATGTTTTGTCAGGTTAATGCCCTTTTAGTGGATTCACAAGTCTGTTGTGAAAACCTGTTGTTGTCCGTGACCAGGGAGACAGTCTGGCTGGAATATTCCACACGTGAGGCCTGCCCCTCCAGGAATGCCTTGTGATTAAAGGTGTGTGTCTGCATCGCATACGCTATGGAGGCGGATTCATAAATTAGTAAACCAGCTTTCAGTTTAACTTAAGGCAGGACAGAGCTGTGTTGAACAGTTACTTCGGGTTCAGGACTACCTTAAACGAAACCAGTTGTCTTGCTAACGAGTGAATTAAGCTTCGTGGTAAACCCCCAGGGAGAGAAAAAGACGCGTAACCCCTAGACAAAGTGAGATTTGGTAAAGTCAAGCCAGCCACGTCTGAAAAAATTAAGTTCATGCAAACCTCCCATTGCAGCCCTGGGAATGAGCAATCACGAGTGCTCACCCACTGTACTTTACCAGATTAAGAATCAGCCCTTCCCCCAAACGGGAGGAGCAGGTTTCCCTTTTCATCAGTACAAACCTGAAGTCTGGTATTCCCTGCACTCAGAACCCAATGTACTACCCCAGTTTTCAAAAACAAAACCCCAACAACACTGTAAACAGCCAAATAGGATTTCTTAATTAAGCAGTTACTTTGAATCCAAATGCAAACATGGAAACGCTTCAATCTTAATCTTAACAGAATCACCAAAGGGCATTTTCTGACATCTTTCTATTAAGATGTGAAATACTGAGAATAGCTGCAGACCATGTGTGAGCGTGTTTGAGCGTGTGTGACGCTGTGTGAGCGTGTGTGAGGCTGTGTTTGAGCGTGTGTGAGGCTGTGTTTGAGTGTGTGTGTGGCTGTGTTTGAGTGTGTGTGAGGCTGTGTTTGAGCGTGTGTGAGGCTGTGTTTGAGCGTGTGTGACGCTGTGTTTGAGCGTGTGACGCTGTGTTTGAGCGTGTGTGAGGTTGTGTGTGACGCTGTGTGTGAGCGTATGTGAGGCTGTCTGAGCGTGTGTGAGGCTGTGTCTGAGCATTTGTGTGACGCTGTGTCTGAGCGTGTGTGTGAGGCTGTGTTTGAGCGTGTGTGAGGCTGTGTTTGAGCGTGTGTGAGGCTGTGTCTGAGCGTGTGTGTGAGGCTGTGTCTGAGCGTGTGTGTGAGGCTGTGTCTGAGCGTGTGTGAGGCTGTGTCTGAGCGTGTGTGACGCTGTGTCTGAGCGTGTGTGACGCTGTGTCTGAGCGTGTGTGACGCTGTGTGTGAGCGTGTGTGTGAGGCTGTGTCTGAGCATTTGTGTGAGGCTGTGTCTGAGCATTTGTGTGAGGCTGTGTCTGAGCATTTGTGTGACGCTGTGTCTGAGCATTTGTGTGACGCTGTGTCTGAGCATTTGTGTGACGCTGTGTCTGAGCGTGTGTGTGAGGCTGTGTCTGAGCATGTGTGTGAGGCTGTGTTTGAGCGTGTGTGAGGCTGTGTTTGAGCGTTTGTGTGAGGCTGTGTGAGCGTGTGTGTGAGGCTGTGTGAGCGTGTGTGTGAGGCTGTGTGTGAGCATGTGTGTGAGGCTGTGTGTGAGCGTGTGTGTGAGGCTCTGTGTGAGCGTGTGTGTGAGGCTCTGTGTGAGCGTGTGTGTGAGGCTGTGTCTGAGCGTGTGTGTGAGGCTGTGTCTGAGCGTGTGTGTGAGGCTGTGTCTGAGCGTGTGAGGCTGTGTCTGAGTGTGTGAGGCTGTGTCTGAGCGTGTGAGGCTGTGTTAGCGTGTGTGAGGCTGTGTTAGCGTGTGTGAGGCTGTGTCTGAGTGTGTGTGTGAGGCTGTGTCTGAGCGTGAGGCTGTGTGTGTGAGGCTGTGTGAGCGTGTGTGTGAGGCTGTGTCTGAGCGTGTGTGTGAGGCTGTGTCTGAGCGTGTGTGTGAGGCTGTGTGAGCGTGTGTGAGGCTGTGTGAGCGTGTGTGAGGTTGTGTCTGAGCGTGTGTGTGAGGCTGTGTGTGAGCGTGTGTGTGAGGCTATGTGTGAGCATTTGTGTGTGAGGCTGTGTGAGCGTGTGTGTGAGGCTGTGTGAGCGTGTGTGTGAGGCTGTGTCTGAGCGTGTGTGTGAGGCTGTGTCTGAGCGTGTGTGAGACTGTGTCTGAGCGTGTGAGGCTGTGTTAGCGTGTGTGAGGCTGTGTTAGCGTGTGTGAGGCTGTGTCTGAGCGTGAGGCTGTGTGTGTGAGGCTGTGTGAGCGTGTGTGTGAGGCTGTGTTTGAACGTGTGTGTGAGGCTGTGTTTGAGCGTGTGTGAGGCTGTGTTTGAGCGTGTGTGATGCTGTGTTTGAGCATGTGTGACGCTGTGTTTGAGCATGTGAGCGAGTGTGAGGCTGTGTTTGAGCATGTGAGCGTGTGTGTGAGGCTGTGTCTGAGCGTGTGTGTGAGGCTGTGTCTGAACGTGTGTGTGAGGCTGTGTCTGAGCGTGTGTGAGGCTGTGTGACGCTGTGTTTGAGCGTGTGTGACGCTGTGTTTGAATGTGTGTGTGAGGCTGTTTGAGCGTGTGTGTGAGGCTGTTTGAGCGTGTGTGTGAGGCTGTTTGAGCGTGTGTGTGAGGCTGTTTGAGCGTGTGTGAGGCTGTGTCTGAGCGTGTGTGTGTGAGGCTGTTTGAGCGTGTGTGTGAGGCTGTTTGAGCGTGTGTGAGGCTGTGTGAGCGTCTGCAGGTCTGAGTGGAGTGACTGCAGCGTCCTGCACTGGTTTCACTTCACAGAGCGCTGTGGTGTGGGTGTGGGGGAGGGGTTTAGTCCACACAGGCAGACTGCGGGGACTTTCCATGGTCACTCGTGTGAGCGGCTTTGAGGGCTGAAATGTGAAACCCCTTTGTGCTCCATTTATGACAACAGTAACTGTGTATATACATCTCATGACAGCCGTGTCATTCCTGCTACCGAATCACAAACTGGTTCTAGCAAAATGCACTGAGGAATTGTGTGGGGGAAAAAAAACCTTCTTTTAAAAAGTGCCTGAAGCTGCTCTTACAGTGGGAGCTTCAGAAAGACCCATGTGATGTGTGGCTGCTTTCATCTGAATGCTAAAGTGAGAGACATGCAGACCCAGTGAAGAACGTGTGCTGGAAAGCCCCTCGTCTCATCTAAATGTAGCAGTAGCTCTTCTGCAGGTCTGTGGGCTATTTACATCTATGTCTGTGCCCTGTTAAAAAAAATAAACCAGCCTTCTGCATAACACTAGTATCTAAATAAAGCTCTCAACTGCGTTTAAAAGTTGGAGGCGTAACAAAACCATGGACGGGATATTTCTGGGGTGTGGGATTAAAAATGAAGATTTCACATAGACTGATGCCTCTTTGGTTTGAGAGGAAAAGAGCTGTCTGAAGTGCTCCTATCATGTGAGAGTGTGCACATCTGCAATCAAACAGCTAGTTTAATAACATCAAAAACAGGTCATGTGGCATCAGACACAAATACAATAAACATAATATTTCTTATTAACTTATTAAATCCTTTTACATTTTACATTAATACCTGTTTGAAAATATTTGTAATATTGAATGAATATTATTGGGTGAACTGGTGAGATTATTGCTGTCTAGATAAAATCCTCATTTACTCAGTAAGCACAGATGCTGGAACACTTACACCATCTAGTGGTGAGTTCTGGAAATGCGTGGCATGCAAAGAAATAGTGAGGGCCAATGGATGTATTCCTGAATAAGCTTAAAGGAGGGGTACGGGGATGCCGACCTCTGGAGTGGTCTTGTTGAAGACATCCTTGCCTTCAATCACATCCATCATAACTCTGTGTTTCAGCTGGCCGTACTCGTCCTCCGTCAGCTGAATGGACTCCAGATTCGTCCGGCAGCTGCGACACACTCCCCTGTATCAGCCGACACAGACACATACATAAGAGTCATGACCTTGTTATCACCCTATGACCATGTAACTTTCCTTCCCTGTATGATCCATCACACACACCTGGGATCCACAGAAGAGAACGTCCCCTTCCACCGTTCGTCCGGTAAACTGGATTGAGATGAAACAGGAGATCACAAGAAGATTGTGTATTCTTTAAGCATCGTGAGTAAGTAGAATATTGGGAGTTTACCTTTCAAACCACGTTTTGATGCTTGCAGCTAGAGGTGTCTCTGGATAGGCCTGGTTCTCTCTCATATAGGACAGGATGGCCAATAGTTTGTCTTTGTGTTCGTGCTGACTACCTGCACCGTCAAACAGACACTGCCATGTGTCCTGGTTGGGAGTCAGGCCCTGCTCCAGGAGTTCACCATAGAGAGTCCACCCCGTCTCTCTGTCGCCATGGAGCACAGCCCCAGCAATGGCGTCGCTGTAGTTGCGAGTTGAGGGTGTGATGACTTTCTTGATGTCCTCCAGCAAGACCAAGGCCTCCCTCCAACGCTCCGTTCTACTGAGGCCTTTGACCAGCAAGCTGTAAGCTCCCGTGTCCAGCGTCTTAAAGCAGCTCCTCATGATGTCGTAGGTGTCCGACACCTCGGAGTGGTGGCCCCCAAATACACAAATGCTGAGATACCTCTGGAGCAGCTCATATGGCAGGCTCCCAGTCTCAATGGAAACATAGGTCAGAAGAGATTTGGCAACATCCAGATGGGCCCCAGCGGCCAGCAGTGACTCCATCACTCTCAGCTCGAAGCGCTCCGGATAGCCAGAGCTCTCTTTACGGCTCCTCCACTCTGAAGCAGTCAGTGGCTGATCAGGGACGTGTACGAAGGCCCGGACTCTGTTCGATCTAGCGGGCTGCTCGTCCCCCACTCCCGTTTTCCTCTTGAAATATTCAGCCGTTCTTTTGGCGGTACCAGCAGCGAACACAGACTTGGGGACGTGTGGGCTCTCCCTGCGAGTGGAGTCTTTCGGTGTGGCAGGTCTGCCCTGTGCCCTGGTGCAGTAGGGCGTGTGTGGCCGTGGGCGGGTGGGCACCAGGAACGGACACACACTCCTCAGGGCCCTTATAACCCAGACCTGCATCACCACGACTGTCCAAACCACCCGGCTGGGCTAATATATCAGAACAAATCTGGCCCAATACGATAACTACACAATTATAACGATCAGACAGACGTCTTTTGATAAAATGGCAAATAGCAACTTACATTACAAATTACAGTATTTGATTACAGTAACAGGAGTGAACCAGCTAGCTAATATTACTAACCAAACAACATGACACTCCAAATATCTACTTTAATTTAATGTAATGTCAGAAAGCAGAATGTCTGCACACTGAAAAATAGCACACTGTACTACAACAACGGGCTTGCCGACTGTTATTAGATAGTTTTAGATAGATTACGGACAGGGTTAGCTGGTGTGCGACACGCCGTGTGCAGGAAGCGGGGGCTCCGTCCGTACTTCCGTACTTGCGTACTTCCCTCCTACACACTATGCCAGAGCAGTACGCGGTAACTAGTGTCCCAACACGCCGTGTGGGTTAGACAGTGAGCGAAAGTACCCGGATGGGTTACCGACTCGGGCGCCATTTTGAAGTTTGTGATTGCGGCGTATCCCATAATGCAGCTGGAGCGACAGGTCGTGTGACGTCATATGAGGGGGTAAAATGGCGTGCGGAGTGCGCCGCCTAGCGGACAGCGTCCTGCTCTCGTATCTGTTCATCTCAGCGTGTTCGTGGGGTTGTTTCACAAAGACGCTGCAGCCATGACAAGCGACAAAACTTCACACTGGAAAGACGTTTTAAAAAGACGACTAGCCTCCAAGAAGTCAGGTTAGATAGCCTGTCTACCTTAGCTGTGGTTGCTGATACTCACATATCCACCCACGTCGTTTCAAACTAAATGAGACTTTTGATTTGACACCGTTTAGTCATTGTTACTGATATACACACCAGATCGAGGATAACTATATTAGCTAGCTAACAAAAGTGAACATCTTGTTAATTTGTTTGACTTAGTAAATGTAATGGAAAACAATGCGAAGCTATACAAGCCAGTGTAGCAAACGTTGGGCTGTTGATCAGTGTCGTGTGTGTGTGTGTGTGTGTGTGTGTGTGTGTGTGTGTGTGAGAGAGATGTTCAGAGTCGTGTGTGTGTGTGTGAGATGTTCAGAGTCGTGTGTGTGTGTGTGAGATGTTCAGAGTCGTGTGTGTGTGTGTGAGATGTTCAGAGTCGTGTGTGTGTGTGTGAGATGTTCAGAGTCGTGTGTGTGTGTGTGTGAGATGTTCAGAGTCGTGTGTGTGTGTGTGTGTGTGTGTGTGAGATGTTCAGAGTCGTGTGTGTGTGTGTGTGTGTGAGATGTTCAGAGTCGTGTGTGTGAGATGTTCAGAGTCGTGTGTGTGTGTGAGATGTTCAGAGTCGTGTGTGTGTGTGTGAGATGTTCAGAGTCGTGTGTGTGTGTGTGAGATGTTCAGAGTCGTGTGTGTGTGTGTGAGATGTTCAGAGTCGTGTGTGTGTGTGTGTGAGATGTTCAGAGTCGTGTGTGTGTGTGTGTGAGATGTTCAGAGTCGTGTGTGTGTGTGTGAGATGTTCAGAGTCGTGTGTGTGTGTGTGAGATGTTCAGAGTCGTGTGTGTGTGTGTGAGATGTTCAGAGTCGTGTGTGTGTGTGTGAGATGTTCAGAGTCGTGTGTGTGTGTGTGAGATGTTCAGAGTCGTGTGTGTGTGTGTGTGTGTGTGTGTGAGATGTTCAGAGTCGTGTGTGTGTGTGTGTGTGTGAGATGTTCAGAGTCGTGTGTGTGAGATGTTCAGAGTCGTGTGTGTGTGTGAGATGTTCAGAGTCGTGTGTGTGTGTGTGAGATGTTCAGAGTCGTGTGTGTGTGTGTGAGATGTTCAGAGTCGTGTGTGTGTGTGTGAGATGTTCAGAGTCGTGTGTGTGTGTGTGAGATGTTCAGAGTCGTGTGTGTGTGTGTGTGTGTGAGATGTTCAGAGTCGTGTGTGTGAGATGTTCAGAGTCGTGTCAACCCTCTCACAACGTCCCACAGACCACAGGACCGAAGAGCAGAAAAAAGCAGAAGAAACGGAACTCTTCACGAAGTTTTATTCGGAGTGGAAGGGAGGAAGCAGCGACAGCTCCTTCAAACACATCCCCCGGTTCTACTACAGAGTGAGGGACCATGAACCCAGGACGTGATCAGCGTGTTTGTACACGCAGTACTACAGACATCTTAAAAGCATGCACATACAGTTGACCGTCTCTAATGCTGCATATATAGCCTGTTGACATCTTAGTCTTATATTTGTGATATGTTCCATGCCAGTATGACAGGGAGTTTGAAACAGCTTTTCTAACTTGGTGACCTGACAGCTTCCTGCAGAAGATGAAGTTCTGCTGCAGAAACTGAGAGAAGAGTCGCGGGCGGTGTTCCTGCAGAGAAAAAGCCGGGAACTGCTTGACAATGAGGAGTTACAAGTAATGATGTATTGTGTTGTCTAACCTTATTTTCCAAATTGGGACGTGTTTGTTCTATTACCATCCGAACACTCTCCCACTACACGATCACTCTTTCATCATTTGAACACTCTCCCACTACACGATCACTCTCATCATTTGAACACACTCCCACTACACGATCACTCTTTCATCATCCGAACACTCTCCCACTACACGATCACTCTTTCATCATTTGAACACTCTCCCACTACACGATCACTCTCATCATTTGAACACTCTCCCACTACGCGATCACTCTCATCATTTGAACACTCTCCCACTACACGATCACTCTCATCATTTGAACACTCTCCCACTACACGATCACTCATCATTTGAACACTCTCCCACTACACGGTCACTCTTTCATCATTCGAACACTCTCCCACTACCCGATCACTCTCATCATTTCATACTGATTAATATAATTCATTCTAAAACCAGTTGTTACCTCATTGTGTGATACCGTGGAAACATGTAAAATCATATTTTTCCCACAGAATTTGTGGTTTCTTCTTGATAAGCATCAAGTGCCACCTGCCACAGGTGATGAAGCAATGATCAGCTATGACGGCTTCCTCAAGGTGGGCAAGGAGGCAGGTACCAAGTGCAAGTGAGTGGAAAGCAGAAACCAAGCCTTTTCTGTCCCGCATTTACATTGCATTCATTATTATCCATGAGTGAATGATTAATAATTGTCTTGCGTTATGTCCGCATGAATAATTCATGAGTGACTCAGGAAGGCTCCGCCCTATGGAGCTTTTTAGTGTCACCAGAACCTGAACCTGAAATCATTATTACTTGAAAAAACAGTCTGTAAAATTCATTCAGGTATGCAAAAATTCAAGTTAAAATTCAGGTTCGGGTCAAAATTCTGGTTCAGGTTGAAATTCGGGTCGGGAATGCATCCGGGATACATAGGATGAGCAAACAAACTCAGAGCTAATCAAACTGCATCTGGCCAATCACAAAACATATCAGAGGGCATTGGGAGGCGCGTCTTTCTGCTAAATTTCCTGTAAGAGTGCGGTCCCTGTTTGGCGTGTAAGTAGCATGTAAGCAGCACGAAAGTGACCACTGTGCCACCCAGAAATGGCACCTTGTGGCAGCTGCCACATAATCGTGGTACTTAGTGTGGACAGTGCTGCATGACTGTGGTCTCCGTTGTCCAGAAACGCAGCCGGCCTCTGCTGACAAACAACTCGCAGAGGTTTAAATTATGCTGATGGCGTGGAGCAGGGCCGGTGCCAGAACATATACAGTGGGGGGGCGTCAGAAAATTTCGGGGGGGCGAACGTAAGTTGTTGAGCGGGGGGAGGGGGGGTGCGTGTAACGATTGTCGAGCGGCCGAGGGGGCACCATGTAGCAATTGTTGTAAAATAAATGGGTCTTATTTTTTACTTATTTTTTACATTTTGCATCTATAATAATAAATCCTTTAAATTTACAGTGCTGTCGTTAAGGGTCTACCACTCTAGATTCACGTACCCTCCTATAATCTCCATACCACCCTCTTGTCTTTGTTCTTCCTCAGGTTGTTCTTCACGGCCAGAGTCTACGCCAAGCTGCTCAACAATGACCCATACGGGCGCATATCAATCATGCAGTTCTTTAATTACGTCATGAGGAAAGGTGACCGTTTATCCATTTGTTCAAGTCTGATACCAGTTGGACTATTTGAGTGATGGTGCTTGACTTGGTTATGGATGTAGAGGTGAAGCTGTGATGAGGTGCCGTGTGTTGAGCTCCTCTCTGATTATCCTGTCAGTTTGGCTGCACCAGACGAGGATCGGGCTGAGTCTGTACGATGTAGCTGGACAGGGTTATCTCCGCGAGTCTGTGAGTCATCCTGGGACCGCTGCACCCCAGTAGTCTTCAGAAGATTCCCTTAACTTCTCCTCTTTGGAGAAGAATACAGATGCAGTTTGGAATGTTGAGTATCCACGTTTCCTAATGATGTGTTTTAAGGATTTGGAGAACTACATCCTGGAGTTAATTCCCACTCTCCCTCAACTCGATGGGTTGGAGAAATCATTCTACTCTTTTTACGTTTGCACCGCTGTTCGCAAATTTTTCTTCTTCCTTGACCCTCTCCGGACAGGTAGGTTCATTCTATTAAAATTATTTTTTAACGTTAATTGGGCACATATTTATTTTCTTTTCAGCACGTAGGTTTCTCTCACATTTTAGTATGTTTTGTTTTTACACCTTAGGAAAAATTAAGATTCAGGACATATTAGCTTGCAGTTTCCTTGACGATCTGCTTGAGGTCAGTACTTCTCTTGAAGTTACACTTCTCAAAACTGATCAAAGTCTGACATCCAATATGCAAATAGCTTATTTTGGCATTTTTGATATACAAAGAGCAGTAAACTGAAGATCGAAAGATCTCCTTTTCTCCTACAATTATGAATCATTTACAGCTCAGAGATGAGGAGTTATCAAAAGAGAGTCAGGAGTCCAACTGGTTCTCTGCTCCCTCCGCCCTGCGGGTTTACGGTAAGCTGCCTGGTTGTTTCTTCTTCGTTTGGAAATAACTGCATTTAGGGTGCAAATGTGTTGCTGTTGTGTTCAGGGCAATACCTCAACCTGGACAAGGATCACAACGGGATGCTCAGCAAGGAAGAGCTGTCTCGATACGGCACTGGCACGTTGACCAGCGTTTTCCTAGACCGGGTCTATCAGGAATGCCTTACCTATGATGGTGAAATGGTAAGAACTTATCCTGGAGAACAGTTCAAATGGCTTTGCAGTACTAACAATATGCAGGCATCATATCATTTTTTTACACTTACTTCTTTATTATTATGTAATCGTATAACAGACCAGTCCTTAACAATAAACGATCTAGGATTTACTGGCGTGGTTTTTTATGCAAAACACCATATCAACCTGGTTTGCAGCTCACACATTTACTCATTGACATGTAGCAGGCTGCCAGTTCTCCAGTAGGGGGCGCTGCAAGCACTCACTCACTTTGATGCACATCATTTAAAGGGATGAAACATCATCAGATGCATCGTCACAGAATAATACAGTCCAGGTCCAAACAGTACAACACTAAGCAGTGAGAACTGAACTAAAGTCTCTAGTTGTGTGTGTGTACGTGTATCTGTGTGTGTATCTGTGTGTGTATCTGTGTGTGTATCTGTGTGTGTATATATGTGTGTGTGTGTGTGTGTGTGTGTGTGTGTGTGTGTGTGTGTGTGTGTGTGTGTGTGTGTGTGTGTGTGTGTGTGTGTGTGTGTATATATATATATATATATATATATATATATATATATATATATATATATATATATATGTGTGCGCGTGTGCTTGCGTTTGTGTGTGTGTGTGTGTGTGTAGGACTACAAGACCTACCTGGACTTTGTGTTGGCCCTGGAGAACAGGAAGGAACCTGCTGCACTGCAGTACATCTTCAAGCTTCTAGACATGGACAACAAAGGGCACCTCAATGTCTTCGCTCTCAATTACTTCTTCAGGGTAGGAACTTTTATTGGTGCACAACATCCTGAAGAGGAACTGCCTTCTGTACAGCGTCTGTTCTGCAGGTTTAACCATGTCGCTTTTGTACAGCTTGTTTGTAAATATAACAAGGAATTAAATATGAAGTATGCTGTAAATGTTCAGATACGCCTTCATAATTTTTATGAAGAATAAATGTGATTTGCAAATTTCATTTTGCAACTTCTGGCTGATGGTGTTTTCAGAGCAACTTGCATGTTTATCTGTATAATGACGTGTGCTCTGGGACTGTGTTTATGCTGGGACTGACTAGGCTATTCAGGAGCAGATGAGGATTCACGGTCAGGATCCAGTGTCGTTTCAGGATGTCAAGGTTTGTGACTTTGGCCTTTTGAACAATAATTCTCATTCTTGGGAATCCTACACAAGTTAAATATTGCCGGTGTATAAATATCACAGCGTGTAGATCACAATTGTGATCACAATTGTGACTTTGTGCCAAAATCCTAGTTGCCAAGCTTTCAAGCCATTGCTTGTGGGTCACGGGTCAACAGGCAGGGGTGAAAATCCATGTCTATCACATTTCAGTGCAATGTCGCGTTTGTCCCATCATGCAATGGGCCACGGCAGGTAAAGATCAGGGCAACTGGGAGAAGAAACAGAGCCAAGGCGCACACGTTAAAACGAGTTCATCCGGTTTCTTTTTCCATTATGCTGATAGAAATATGAGAATTTGGCTCAAGTAACATGAGCAGACGTAGCGGCACTGTTTGGGATTACCACATAGGATGGCACTACAGGTTCTTCCCAGCATGCATTAGCACCTGCAGAGACCACCTGAAGAATGCCTGTCTAAATTCATCTTTAGTCTGGTTCATCCAGACTGAGTTGGAGACTTCCAGTATAATGCTACCAGATGCATGTCGCCACTGAATGGTTCCAGCTATGTGACTATACATGTTAGTTTCTTCAGGGACCTATGCAGTCTGTTTCTAAGCCCTGTGAGCCAGTAAGGACCAGTCACTGTACAGCCATTCACTTTACCTGTAAATGAAGGTCATTAATGTATCTTCTAGAATCCATGTCCGAGATATTCATATTGTTCTGAATCCCAAAGGAGGTGCCAACATACTACTAGATAATAGTACCTAATCTGCTTGCAATGTATATTGTGGAGTTTGTCAACACAGAAACAGAGTGTATTGTTTTGTGGGTTCAGGATGAAATCTTTGATATGGTGAAGCCCAAGGATCCATACAAGATTACACTGCAGGACTTGGTAACCAGTGGCCAGGGGGACACGGTCATGAGCATCCTCATTGACCTCAACGGCTTCTGGACATACGAGAACAGGGAAGTGCTGGTGACCAATGAGAGTGAGAGCCCATCAGCTGATTTAGAGGACACATGACACTTGCTACTTCCTGGAAAAACCAGTCTCGTACACAAACACCACACAAGAACAGAATCGGTCCGTGTTTGAAAGTTTTTATTAACGAATATTATATACAAAAATGGCTTTCCCCCCACAAAAACCATAGTGTTTTTTATATTTGTACAGAAATTATACATATTTTCAAAGTAACATGATTGCTGAGAGTAACTGTTAGTTTGTATTTTCTTTCTTAAAGTCTTGTGTACTTAGTGTATGTAACAGTTATTCTTAAAGAAAGTTTTGAGAGGAAAAAATAAAACTTGTGATAATTCTGTTCACACTGACTGAGACTATAGTGATTATAGTGACTTGCACACAAGCCAGAAAACATGAACCCATGTATTGAAGAACATCAATAGTTTATTTGCAGAAAAGGAGAATACCCATTTATTATTGTGCAGCCTTTGATTGTGTTTGACGTCAGAATGCAGCCTCTGCAGAGGTTTCCCAACACTTCAGTTTGTGAAATTATAAAGACGTGTTAAATGATGATAAAGCACTGGGATTTGGTAGCTGTACTTCTGAGTGTAAAAAGCATTTTCTTCCCCTCAAGAAGGTATAAGAACCCAAACGTGGAAGGGCCCAAACAGTAGAGTTAGACTGCAGTTAAGTATTTCTGCTTGTATATTTTTTGATGCTTTGGGAGGAAAAAAATAAATAAATAAAGGAATGCTATTCAGTATAAAACAAAATGAAAAAAATTTGAGAATTACACAAAGTGGTTTATGTTCTTATTTCAACTAGTGAAACACAATATTAGAAATGGTGGAGGTGCCTTAGCCCTGTGAGTATAGAAATGTATGTGGTGATTTTAATGCAGGGCATTAGGACGGGAGGGGGGCGGGCATTAGGACGGGAGGGGGGCGGGCATTTTGTTGCCGTCTGGAGTGGCGTGCGGCTCCTGTTCAAGCTCAAAGGTTACGTTCACAAAGGAGGCGGAGGCTTCTGGCTGCTCCACCATGGCCTGCTGCCCCTCTGCACTGTGCTGCTCATCAAAGCGACGTTGGGCATCTTCAGACAGCTGGTTCTCTTCCTCTTCTTCCTCCTCCTGGAGATGAAACCACACAGCATTTTCCCCCTTTTTCTTTTCAAAAGTTCAATGTGGAGTGTCTGAGTGAACATTAATATGGAACATATTGTAAAAGATGGAAAAGAGTGAGGAGAAACACTTCCTGCACACCTCTTTTTTCATCCTGTAGTACTCGTCAATGGCATATTGATATTTTGGTGAGGTAATGCCAAGGAATGAAGCCATTCTCTCTCCAAGATAATCACAGACTGAAACAAACCAACAATCAGTTTGAATGGCTGTGTTTACGTCGCATCTAGAGCGTTCAGGTGTGCTGGGCCTGTTTATTATGCTCATCTTGGGCTGAAGGCTTTGCACAGTTCCACAATACATATGCACCCATTTAAATAAATCATTTATACAGCATCATCCCAAACTACACTAAGCACACTACACAAATGTAACGCTGTTGCCTCAACATGCTCTAAATTTATTTTTAAATGATTGACAGTCACATCATACTTTTAGAACTACTTAACTAAATGTGTGTATTTACACTATATGTATATACACTTCTGAGACAATTTATATTGAGCATATTTGAGGTGAGTGCATAGCGCATCACTGATACCTGAGACGGTGGACGTGGCCACTCTCCACATGTAGAACCAGAAGTATGGGCCCCAAGTCAACTTGGACTACAACCAAACAAACGTGATGACAATAATTAATTTAAACCGATTAAAGCCGGAATACAAACTCCCACAGAAGCCGTGCAACCCACTGGATCGACCGTGCTCATGGCGCTGTTCTTCTGTAGTTGTTCTTCCTCCTCCTCCTCCTCCTCGTCGGTGCTGTATTCCTCCATCGTCTCCCCGCTGGCGAAGTAGATGGTTCTGCGGGGAACCTTCTGCTTCTTGGCAGCGTCGCCCAGCTCCACGTTCTCAAAGTCCTTCACCACAGCGGAGCTCTGAAAGATCAGCAGGAACCACAAGATCTCAGCTGGTGACCCATAACTAACACCAGATCTGGACCAGGACCAAGACCAGGACCAGCGGTCTTCTAGGAGACCAGTGAGACACGTTATATCACACGTAGCTAACCGTCGTCTTGATAATCACACGCTAGGCGGCCACTCACCTTCTCAGCCTCCATGGTCTGGCCCAGAGACACACTAACGTTGGTCAGATACAGTGACAGCTCCGCCATTCCTGCGCCGTGTTGACGCTCTTAGCGTGAAGCGCCGCTCACTTCCGGTTAGCAGACACACAGGAAGTGACGCCAGATTATTCGAGTATTCGAGTGCAGAGTCGCTCTGAGGTTAATAACGTTTCTGCAGGAGACCGTCATTAAACA
Source organism: Brachyhypopomus gauderio (assembly GCF_052324685.1). NCBI lineage: Eukaryota > Metazoa > Chordata > Actinopteri > Gymnotiformes > Hypopomidae > Brachyhypopomus > Brachyhypopomus gauderio. Next base: position 1,421,373 of record NW_027506879.1, on the reverse strand, counting down.
TACCCGACACTGAACATCATTAAAACACAATAATATCAACTAAAAAGTCTAAACGTGTAAGCGGACATGTACAAAAATTGCAATAATATATTGCACTTATAACGTGGAAATTTTATAAATTATTGTACACATTGAACTAGCCAGTCCTCATTCAATTTAGATTTTGTATGTATTTTGTCATTATGTATTCTTGTCTGGTTTGATAAATGTTTAATGACATGTAAAAATGTAAAAGTTGACAACACTAGGCGCAGAGCACGTGCTCCCCCTACAGGTCATCACAGGTATGGCAAAAATAGGGAGCATCGGGCGCGACCATTTCAGTTAGAGGTGTACAACATTACACCACCGCTAAATTAAAATTACACCATCGCTAAATTAAAGTTACACCATCGCTGGCGATCCGCTCTCAACCGCACAAACACGTTGGTTCAGTACAAAGCACTTAAACGTTTGTATTATTGTGTGTGTGTAAACCCGTAGCGGTTAATGCGTGGTGTTGTGCCCTGGCCCGACGGAAGTGGGCTGGTCCGCGGGCGTTGAAAGCCGCTCCGCGCTGTTTGTTTTCATCCGGCAGCAGCGCAGCGGCGTTCGGGCCCAACCGGACCGGGAACCGCGGGCGAACACACGAACACCCTCCGGTACAAACACTCTGCTGTCCGCCATGGCTCTGTGCGGGGGTGTCGGGGCCTTGGCCTTACCCAGCGAGCTCATCGTCCACATCTTCTCCTTCCTGCCGGAGCGGGACCGGTTGCGGGCCTCGTCGGTGTGTTCCCGCTGGAGGGAGTGTCTCTTCTTCCCGGCGCTCTGGACCGACCTCACGCTGCGCCTGCGCGGACACGACGAGGCGGCACGCGCCGACTTCCTCGTGCGCAGATTCGGTTCGTTTGTGCGCGAGCTGCAGCTGGAGCTGGTGTCGGTGGACGGGTACCGGAGCCCCGGGGCCGGCGGCACGGAGTCCGTCCACGGCGCGGTGGCGGCGTATCTGGACCGGGTGTTGTGCGTGTTCGGCGGGCTCCGCAACAACAGGTGAGCACATGCGGGTCTCGGTGTCGTTATAGCGGCTCCGGCGGGACCGCACGGCCCGTTTAGTGCTGACGGAACCGGGCTGCAGATGGGCGACCCACCACATGGATGGAGAGACTTCAGGACGGGGTTAACAAATCTGTAGAGGGTTCAGGACAGGGTTAACAAATCTGTAGAGGGTTCAGGACGGGGTTAACAAATCTGTAGAGGGTTCAGGACGGGGTTAACAAATCTGTAGAGGGTTCAGGACGGGGTTAACAAATCTGTAAGAGGGTTCAGGACGGGGTTAACAAATCTGTAAGAGGGTTCAGGACGGGGTTAACAAATCTGTAGAGGGTTCAGGACGGGGTTAACAAATCTGTAAGGGGGTTCAGGACTGGGTTAACAAATCTGTAAGAGGGTTCAGGACGGGGTTAACAAATCTGTAAGAGGTTTCAGGACGGGGTTAACAAATCTGTAAGAGGTTTCAGGACGGGGTTAACAAATCTGTAAGAGGTTTCAGGACGGGGTTAACAAATCTGTAAGAGGTTTCAGGACGGGGTTAACAAATCTGTAAGAGGTTTCAGGACGGGGTTAACAAATCTGTAAGAGGGTTCAGGACGGGGTTAACAAATCTGTAAGAGGGTTCAGGACGGGGTTAACAAATCTGTAAGAGGGTTCAGGACGGGGTTAACAAATCTGTAAGAGGGTTCAGGACGGGGTTAACAAATCTGTAAGAGGGTTCAGGACGGGGTTAACAAATCTGTAAGAGGGTTCAGGACGGGGTTAACAAATCTGTAAGAGGGTTCAGGACGGGGTTAACAAATCTGTAAGAGGGTTCAGGACGGGGTTAACAAATCTGTAGAGGGTTCAGGACGGGGTTAACAAATCTAGCAGGCTTAACAAATCTGTAGAGGGTTCAGCACTATGTTATGATTTGTAATTAACACTTCCCCACATTTGATGTGCTTTGCGGATACTTTGCTTTGCTTTCAGATGTGAGCTGAAATGCAATTTGATTCCACAAATATGTTAGCCAGCTAGCAGGCTAGCTAATGCTCTGACTGCACATAAACACTAACTCCATATAAACACTAAGTACCTAACTACCCCACTGCTGTTGATGGTCTCAGATGTTGATATTCTGCAGTGTTACTTTTACACACTAAGAGGTCAGTATTGTGCCAGTATTTTGGTATTTTACATAAAGTATTTTACCTCTTTATGTAGCTAATATGTTGGAGGCCATATTTAGCCTATTTATGTTAGAAACTTTTTGACAGATGGAAAATCTAATAATATGCCAACAAATAAGACATTTGACAGTATCTAGCTAGGTTTGTAAGTTAAATGAGCAGTGGAAGCTATCTGTTAGATTTTGTGCAGGGTGTGTAAATGTGGCAAATCATTGTGTTTTGAGCAGAAATCTCCAGAAGCTGAGTCTGTATGGGGATACGTGTATTCTTCAGGACGACAGCGTTTTAGACGGCTCCTCTCTCAGCCACATCGACCAAGGCGGCAAGAAAATAAAAGAGTGAGTTAAGAGTGAGTTGTAGTGGCTTTATCACATGTGCTATTCTGAGAAGTGTGTTTTTCAGCTAGTTTTTTTAAGTCTCAGTATATACATGTGTTCAGTCAGCTTTTATCTACTTTGTGAATGAACTTATTATTTTAACAGCTACAAACAGATTTACAAAATGCAATGGAATACAAATTTTGAAGAGTATTCACCAGATTTCACAGCAGAAAGCTTCTAATAACCTCCCTCTCTCTCTCTCTCTCTCTCTCTTTCTCTCTTTGTCTCTCTCTCTCTCTCTGCGCCACACTCCTTCTCAAACTGTCTCAGGATCCAGCAGCTGTTTGAGGAGATTCTGTCGAACAGCAGACAGCTGAAGTGGTTGTCCTCTTCCTTTATGCTTGGCGTTGTGACCACTTGCTCTCTCTCGTCCCTGTCCAACCACAGCGCTCAGACGCTGGAGCACCTCAGTCTGCTGGACAACCAGCTGCCCAGCCTGGTGAGCCTGTTGGAGCTGGAGCGGATGCCCCACCTGCGCTCTCTGTCTCTCGACTTCTGTGACTTCACCTCTGACATGTGCCGGCTGCTGGCGAGCCCCGACCGAGTGCCTCTCCATCGTCTCTCTCTGCTGCTCAACGGTGCTGCTCTGGAGGCCAAGCCCCTGGATGGCACTGCCACTGAGGACGACCTGAAGGTCCTGGTGCGACGCAGCGCTGGCCTGCGCGTCTACCTGATGGCCCTGGACGTGTCCAGTCAGGACCTGCTGCGGGTGTTGAAGCCCAGCCTGCCTTTGGAGCGTCTCCACCTGGACAGCTACAGCACGCTGGTGACGGACGGAGTCCTTGAGCTCATCTCGCTGCAGTACCACAAAACCCTCACCCACTTTGTCCTGATGAGGGACGACACCACATTCCCAGACCTGAGCATCAACCGTAATGAGGACCCTCTGGTCCTGCTGTCCTGGAGATGTGTACACCTCACCGTGCTCATTATCCACGGTGAGTAAACATGGCACAAACACTCGATTTATCAGTTTAGTCCACATACGTTTACTGTTATTGAATAGAATGTCGTAAAGGGGGAAACGGCAACGTCACCTTCATCTTCGTTTTCTTCACCTCTGTGAATTCCACCTCTTGGCTGCAGGTTACACGGTGTGGTCGCACAACCTGGTTGCCATTTCTCGTCTGCGCGGGTCAAACCTCAGAGTGCTGGCCGTGTCTGAGGAGAGCATCGACTTTGACCCTGACCAGTCCATGTTCATGGAGGGCGACCCCGTCCACAACCTGGTGAAGGAGGTCTCCCTGGGGCTGGGGCGCGTCTGGCATCCCTCCATGGACAGCACCGCCGCCCTGAACGAGCCCACCCACTACTTTCACCGCGAGATGCTGATTTTCAGCAGCGCCTGTGTAGACCCGCCGGGCCCTGTGTAGACCCGCCGGGCCCTGTGTAGACCCGACCGGCCCTGCTCCTCCGCTCTTCTCCCACCATGTGTTTGATATCCCACACAATGGGCCGTCGCATTTTACATACGTCTTTTTTGGGGGGCTTTTGGTTTTTCCCGTGTAGTGTGAATTAATCCATTGTATGTGCTATGCTTAACCAGTATTGGCTCTATATTTATATCTATATATCCTGCGTATCAATGGGGAAAGTGTAGTGGATATTGGTTTAGTTGCTAATTAAGTGAATGGTAGAGAGAGGCTTAAGAGTCGTACGGAGTAGTTTGTCTGTCTGTTTTTCTCTTAGAGAATGTGGAGTTACCTGAAGCTGTTCAGTTGCACCATCTGGGCTATGACAAAACCCCACAGTTCTGTTGATCTTCTATAGGGACGTCGGTCTTCCAGCCAAGGGACTCTGCTGATGGCCGTTAGTTGCAACCCTGCAGTCGTTCAGTTGTTCATCATTTCCTCATTGCTATTTGAAAATATTGTCGTTGTTAATGAACAATGATGAAGATGATTTAGGATGGTGTTATTTGGGATGAAGATCCCACCCATTTATCCTCAACTTGGAAGTTGTGCATTTGGTGACTCCATTTTTGCATTTGGTGAAGCCAATGTTTGAGGTTTGCGGACTGGCCGCTGTAGTAGCCCTGAGTACCCTGCAGTACAGCCTCTCAGTCCTCTCAGGTAGGCACAAACACCACCACCTTGAAGATGATGGCGGTGAGGAGGAAGAACAATCAGCTATTCACTCAGTTTAATCAGTTTCTCTGGAGTCACAGTTGCCTTGGAACCCCCACCTCTTGTTTCTCATGGTCCTGAAATTCAGTCAGTTCACCATTAATATTGTGTGTTCTTACCAGACCAGCAGTCATCTGGCACATTTTGTTCTAGTCTCATATGACAGTGTTGCACAGGTAGTCACTGGGTCCTAGGTTTGAGTCTGGGGGGCGAAACCAATCTGCAGTATTTCTCCTGAGTGTTGGGTGGTGAGAGGCAGTTGCTGATTCTTTTTCCATATCTCAGGATCCCTGCCCTTCCGGACTTTTCCAGAAAAGGCTTTCCGTTCCCAGTCTGTGTGCTTCATAGGCAAGATGTAGGGGTTTATTTTAAATGACGAGTTGCTCTTCCAAATGTATGTTCTTTACAGTTCCTTTGTTTTTATTTATATTTTGATCTCTCGAGCGTGTCTTCTTTATGATTTTACTTCTCTCCATTTTAAAGGTCCTTGTGAAAGAAACTGTGGTGTGGTTGCTCTTGGCACAAATGAGTGTTGAACAACAGGTGTCCTAAAGGTGGCGCTGTATCTTGACTGGCTTCTCCTTTTGAGAGTAAATCATCTTTTCTTATGCTTCATGCAGCAGTAGCTGGACAGAAGTACAGTCTGGCAGCACACCAGCATTTTTAGCAGGTTGCGACATCTCATGGCCTTCAGTCTGTGAAGTTGAGGAGTCTCCTGTCCTATGATTGATACACATGGTAAAACCAGGTTTGAGACTTTAGCCACAAACCTGCCTTCCTGGAAGACCTGTTTTTATGCTTGGCTGTCACAGCCTAAACAGTTACAGTAAACAGTCCTACCCGAGTTAAACCAGAGTGGCGGGGATTCAGGGGGGCGGGGTCTTGTAAAACCGCTTACCCACTATCCAAAAAAAAAAAAGAAGCTGAAAATCAATCAGACCAATAGGTGAGGCGGCGGTCGAGAGCAGCCTGCATGCGCCGGGCCTCTCTGCTTCACTCAGCAGTGTGTGCATGAGAAACACAGATGAAGCTTAAGGAACGCAGGGCAGAGAAGTTCAGATGTGTTTGAAATGTCCATTTCTATTTTAGTACTACACCAAAAACGATCTAGATAAGATTATTCTATATTTGAAAATTGAATATTGTATTTTTTTTGTTTTGTTTTTGTGGGGGCTGGTGTAAGAGGGAGATTACTCCGTTATTCAGTTAAGATACACAGATGTTTGTGCTGTGCCTATACTCAGAATAGCTTTCATTTTTCAAACCCACAGCATGTGTGTCTGTCTCTGGTCAGCCACGTCATGTCTAGCGTAGCAACAACATGCTACGATGCTATCAGCAGCGCCTCAGTGTATTGTTCCTGTTTCTTCTGGTATTGGTTCTTCCTGTGTACTCATGTAAAAGCCTGTGTGTTGAACTGTGATTCTGAAGAGGTTTGTGTTCCATACAGAGGTGTACCACTTTCTCCGCAGTGAACAGGAAACGGTCTTTCTCAGGGTTATCGTCAGTTAAATGGAGGAGTCCAATAGCTCAGGCCTCTAACCATGAAAGTTTCCACACGAGAAATCTTCACCGAGTCACTGGATCTAACTTCAGGCGGCACATCCGTGTCGTCTGCCAAAGAACGGAGACGAGTCATTAACGAAGTGCCGGCATGCTGGCAGAGGCCGAGAGATTACTACTGCTACTACTACTGTTCATACAGCTACTAGTAGACAAATGGATTGAAGGGGAGGCTGAGCTGGCCGCCCGCCCCAGCTGTAGATCTCTTATAATGCACCTGTTTCACTGTGAAGAGTGAATGTAATTTAACTATTGAAAAAATGGAGGTTGGTTCTATCAGACCTACTATACGCTGCTATGAGACGTGTAAAGAACATTCCACTGGGGAGATAAACAACCTAAAATGGCCAAATGTCTGCATGAAATGACTTTATTTTTTTACTCTTTTATTCTTTTCAGGCAGGAGAGTTGAGATGGGATCCTAGAATCAGCGGACAGCTGGTCTTTAGGTAAAATCTTTTAATAGTAGGAGCTGGTAGGTGTGATTGTCTTCCTTGTCTGTGCATGTGTGCATAAGGAAGAATCTCTGTTGTTCTGGAGTAGACCAGTCAGTTACAACTCAGTTGGATCCCAGACAATTTTTGTTCTTCTTTATTTTTTTGGGGGGATATTATTTAGTTTTGGAAATGTTATATGCATTCACAATCCAGATCTCTGTTGTAGTAAATGAGACAGCTGTAAGACAGTGGGCTGCTCTGAGAGGTGGCGAAACTGTGGCCTGTATTAGCTCAGTGAGCTGTCATAGTAACTTCTACTGCTCAATGACCTCATGCCAGATGGAGGAGAAGAGGAGGAGAAACGCACAACTCCAGCTTGTCTTCATAGTGACCAAAGTGGTGGCAGAGGCCATCGATGGGGTTTATGGGTAATTTCTCCACTAGTAATCTGGGTTATCCAAGGTCCTCTGTAGGAGGAGCATCATGCTCCCCATGAGCCTCTGCTCCTCTTCCTCCTCCTCACAACTGGCTCACATTACAACAAAGTCCAAAACTATGCAAGTGGAACGCATACGATCCAGTGGTTAACATTTCTTTTTTCGGTCACTCATAAATGAAATTGACTTGCAATTCTACTTGGCCTTATTATTATCATTATCATAAATATTATTATTGTTATTTTAAGATCTTGATTCTTCGGAAGCCAATTCAGTTTCAGGGGCGACCGTGGGTACAGACATGGTCTCTATGAGACTGGCCAGCAGGCCCCAGTTCTAAGTGGTACGAATGTTGTGCATTTGTTTAAAATCAGGACCGTTTGCAATAATGACGCAGCCATCATGGGGCACAAGCAGGTTTAAGACCAGGCTGCTTACCATAGAAATGTAATGGGAGAGGAATAACATACCTTACAGTGCATATGGGTATATATATATCAGTATATGTACTTTTATGCCATGAGTCCGGGTTCTATTTATGAACATGGAAAACGTTTAAGCGTTGTTGTTTTGCAAAAATAGTTTTACCATCTTAAATGTGTAATCCTTGGGCAGGTGTGTTCAGTCTTTATGTCTCCAGTGAGTACATAGCTTTGGATTTTATATGTACATCTACAAACAGGATGTGCTCTGGCACAGGTGCAGTTATGCCAGGTGAGGGAGCTTTTATTGATTTGAAAAGTTATCTGAGGTCCCACCATAAAGAAGGAAAGACTTAAGACAAATGTAACTGACGTGTTGGATAAACCAGCCTGATTGTTCATTTGAATCAATGTTGAACGAATGCATTTTCTTTTAATCAGTAAATAAAAGCATTAAGAAAAAGGAACTTGCTTCTGTTATGAAATTGTTTTATCTGGTTTAGAAACCAAATGTTAAATTAAAGTGAACTTAAAATAAAAATGTTAGCTGGTTCTGGTAGTTAAAGTTAATGAAGGGGGAAGACAGGGAACTAAGTAAGACGTTAGTGCTCAGTGTGTCCACATTTACAGATTTTTATTAAGCTGAACATACAGACTGTACAAACTATTTCAAACAACTCCTTAAGGAATAGACGTTATCAAAGAAACCAAATGTGAAATGCAAACTACAAAAAAAAAATCTTATTCTGTTACACTTTACACAAAGACAGGGGTGATTTAGGGCTGACGTATAAACACTTTATTCACAATATAGTACCAAAACAAATCCAGTATGTACAGGTCATACTTTACCAGTTATTTAAGGAGTTGTTATTGAATACCACTACAATAAACACAAGCACCTGCACATGCTTGCCTCTATTCTCTCCATATGAGAGATGGAGCTTCAGTGTCATCTCTGCATTTTCACAGGAAACTACTATTCACACACTTTTTGCACCCACAATAAGACCTACGACAAATCCTGTTTCCTCTTCATATCACAATCGTGCATCACGGACTATAGTTTCCCTCACATCAGCCTAGTAAAGACGTGACCGTTCAACATGAGTCACATGACCACAGAGGTTATCCTTTAGAGGAAACAGCCCTTGGAACAACAGCAGAAATTGTTGCACAGTATGCAAACCTTAGGAAGGGTGAAGAGCAGAGTGCTCAAATGACATCGTGTGGAGAGGGGGGCTGTTCACATGGCTGCTCGCTTCCTGGGGGAGAAGGTCTTGGAGGTGGGCCTGGTAAAAAACTGTCTGGTTGAAGTCTTGGAGGGTTTCCAGGCAGAAAGCCATCAGGTGGAGGTCTCAGTGGTGGGTACCCCATGGGGTGAGGCAGCGGAGCTCTGGGAAACACTTCAGGAGGGGGCATCCCTCGCACTGACAAACAAAAACAACATGGCTTATTTCAATTCACTTAGGATATATAAATAAGCATGAACAACATAGGTGTATACCAAAATGAATATCATTTTAAAGAAATTTCTAAATTTCCTTTGACTTTGTTTACCAAAACATTTAAAAAACACAAGATTTGACATGGGGGAGTGTCATTAATACAAAATTAATACAAAGCTACAAGGGTCCCACTGTACACAGACCTTCAACCACACTGAACACCCACAGAAATGCACACTGTCCACTGCACAATGCTTGTGTTATTCAAGCACAGGAGTAGTAGCAGTGTGTGCATAGACTTGTACAAACTTGTACAAGATTTACAGTACCATGCCAAAACAATTACACTGACCAATAACATTTGTTCATTTAAAAGTGTTTTGTATTCCATTCCATTAACATGAATGTGGCCACACATTTTGGTCCTCATGAGAAGACATCACGTTGAACTCTTACTTAACTAATCGCTATGGGGTCCCACAAGGCTCCATCTTAGGACCACTATTATTTATATTATATATGCTACCATCGGGCATAATTATAAACAAACATGGTGTCAATTTTCACCCACCAGAGGGTTCACCACGATCCCTACTGAACCTCCACCAGAGGGTTCACCACGACCCCTACTGAACCATCCACCAGAGGGTTCACCATGATCCCTACTGAACCACACACTAGAAGGTTCACTATGATCCCTACACAACCACACACCAGAGGGTTCACTGGATTCTGGATCAAAAACAAGAACTAAACTCACACTTCAAAAAATTACTTGAAAGCCCCTAAACTTTAAATATAGTTAACAGTATATAATAAGTAAACTGCATCATCTCTACATTGGATAGACCACAAACAAAAATATTACTCATAGTTACAAACATAAGAAGCATGCAAGTACTTATTATCGGACCACACAAATAAATACAATGACACACATTTACACAGTCATATACACAACTGAGGGCTTGGAGGAGATTATCAAAATTAACAACAGCTCCTTAATAACTTAGATATACGTATATATCTTGCACAATTAACAGCTCACCAATAAACTTCACTGAAGCAGAAAGGGACCAAACGTCTTGTTTTATGGGACAGCAAACTTTAGAAGATCGGGTCTGGAATTCCATTATTGGGAGAGATCATTATTTTCAATATCTATGATTCAAATTTATATTGAAGTCTATAACAAATCATTAATCACCTTCAGATGTCCAAATTAATTGAATCATAAATAAAATAAACAATGAGAAATTATCAAAAGTCTATAAACCCCTTGCTACTGTTCAACACTATTTCTCTACAAACATCAGAATGGGAAAACATCTTGTGATATCTGCCAGCACTGACTTCTGGACCCAAATATGTAAAGGCACTTTCCCAATGAGAAGAGTATATTGCACAAACATAGCAATCGCCAAGTGATTCCATCACATAGCATAAATTATATGATTTGATCAGATAAGAAAATAATAATTTAACACAATTACTCTCATGCTGAAATGTTCACTACATGTGCCAAGAAATTATGGATCACATAAAGGTCTAGCTACCCTTCCCCCTCCCAGAAACTGCACCTGCCACAGTAGTAGATAAAGCACCTGTGAGGACATCTTCTCTGGAGGGATCAAGCAGGCACACTACTTTTCCATTTGTTGAATTATGGCCACAACACCTCCAGAAGGTTTAGCAATACGATGTGTTGTCCCAAACCCACTCCCTTGTGCTAGTGCTACTTTTATATTACATCCATATATTTTACTCATTATTTTTATACCTCGTGTTTACTATTAATCTGTGTTTAGCATTCATGCTCTGGCTGTGTGAGAGAACCTGTTTGTAAGGGAGTACACCCCGTGATGCAAGGACTGACCTTCACCACACAGATAAGGACTTCTAGGCCCTGAAAGAAACAGCAAGCCACCCGTTTGTTGCAGAAATGTAAATGAAGTATCGCACGTCTCTTTTTGTGGAGAACTGATGAAGTCTCCAAACAAAGGCTCCCCGCCCGTGGGTGCTAAGACTTCACTAACACTGTTGAGCAACACTAATATCCACCACATGCTCTAAGCCGAATGTAATATGTTTATTCTACAGCTGATCCAACAGGCCTCGAGGGGAGCCAAGGCCTTAGCCAGCCCTACTGTCCAACACACACTCAGTGACAGGTTCCACCAGTCACACCACATTATGACAAATCCATCCCATGAACACACACTCAGTGACAGGTTCCACCAGTCACACCACATTATGACAAATCCATCCCATGAACACACACTCAGTGACAGGTTCCACCAGTCACACCACATTATGACAAATCCATCCCATGAACACACACTCAGTGACAGGTTCCACCAGTCACACCACATTATGACAAATCCATCCCATGAACACACACTCAGTGACAGGTTCCACCAGTCACACCACATTATGACAAATCCATCCCATGAACACACACTCAGTGACAGGTTCCACCAGTCACACCACATTATGACAAATCCATCCCATGAACACACACTCAGTGACAGGTTCCACCAGTCACACCACATTATGACAAATCCATCCCATGAACACACACTCAGTGACAGGTTCCACCAGTCACACCACATTATGACAAATCCATCCCATGAACACACACTCAGTGACAGGTTCCACCAGTCACACCACATTATGACAAATCCATCCCATGAACACACACTCAGTGACAGGTTCCACCAGTCACACCACATTATGACAAATCCATCCCATGAACACACACTCAGTGACAGGTTCCACCAGTCACACCACATTATGACAAATCCATCCCATGAACACACACTCAGTGACAGGTTCCACCAGTCACACCACATTATGACAAATCCATCCCATGAACACACACTCAGTGACAGGTTCCACCAGTCACACCACATTATGACAAATCCATCCCATGAACTAATCTGTGACCATCTGTTCCAGTCACTGGCTAGCCCTTTCAACTGCTTCTCAACATCCTCTAAGACCAACCTCAACAAGTAGCGAGGTTGTTGACAACAAAATCCTCTTGGCCGGTGTGTATCTCTTGGCCGGTGTGTATCTCTACTAGCCTAATATGGGCCTGCTTACTACATTGTCTTGCCTCAACCACCAAGTATGCATATCTCAAATACTGTTAGCCCATTAATATTCGTTCAATACTACTGATATCAGTACTCAATATTTGCTCCCACTCTAAATACTCATCCAACGTCAATGTACAGCAACACACTGTGGAACCTTAAGTTGCACACCTACATTCTTCCAGTCTCACACTGATCTACTGTTAACCTGTCTGACCACCGACACTCTACTGTTAACCTGTCTGACCACCGACACTCTACTGTTAACCTGTCTGACCACCGACACTCTACTGTTAACCTGTCTGACCACCGACACTCTACTGTTAACCTGTCTGACCACTGACACTACTGTTAACCTGTCTGACCACCGACACTCTACTGTTAACCTGTCTGACCACCGACACTCTACTGTTAACCTGTCTGACCACCGACACTCTACTGTTAACCTGTCTGACCACCGACACTCTACTGTTAACCTGTCTGACCACCGACACTCTACTGTTAACCTGTCTGACCACTGACACTACTGTTAACCTGTCTGACCACCGACACTCTACTGTTAACCTGTCTGACCACCGACACTCTACTGTTAACCTGTCTGACCACCGACACTCTACTGTTAACCTGTCTGACCACCGACACTCTACTGTTAACCTGTCTGACCACCGACACTCCACTGTTAACCTGTCTGACCACCGACACTCCACTGTTAACCTGTCTGACCACCGACACTCCACTGTTAACATGTTTGACCACCGACACTCTACTGTTAACCTGTCTGACCACCGACACTCTACTGTTAACCTGTTTGACCATCGACACTCTACTGTTAACCTGTCTGACCACCGACACTCCACTGTTAACCTGTCTGACCACCGACACTCTACTGTTAACCTGTCTGACCACCGACACTCCACTGTTAACCTGTCTGACCACCGACACTCCACTGTTAACCTGTCTGACCACCGACATTCTACTGTTAACCTGTCTGACCACCGACACTCCACTGTTAACATGTTTGACCACCGACACTCTACTGTTAATCTGTCTGACCACCGACACTCTACTGTTAACCTGTTTGACCACCGACACTCTACCGTTACCCTGTCTGACCACCGACACTCTACCGTTAACCTGTCTGACCACCGACACTCTACTGTTAACCTGTTTGACCACCGACACTCTACTGTTAACCTGTCTGACCACCGACACTCTACTGTTAACCTGTCTGACCACCGACACTCCACTGTTAACCTGTCTGACCACCGACACTCTACTGTTAACTTGTCTGACCACCGACACTCCACTGTTAACCTGTCTGACCACCGACACTCCACTGTTAACCTGTCTGACCAACGACACTCTACTGTTAACCTGTCTGACCACCGACACTCTACTGTTAACTTGTCTGACCACCGACACTTTACTGTTAACCTGTTTGACCACCGACACTCTACTGTTAACCTGTCTGACCACCGACACTCTACTGTTAACTTGTCTGACCACCGACACTCTACTGTTAACCTGTCTGACCACAGACACTCTACTGTTAACTTGTCTGACCACCGACAATCTACTGTTAACCTGTCTGACCACCGACACTCTACTGTTAACCTGTCTGACTACCGACACTCTACTGTTAACCTGTTTGACCACCGACACTCTACTGTTAACCTGTCTGACCACCTGACCACCGACACTCTACTGTTAATCTGTCTGACCACCGACACTCTACTGTTAACCTGTTTGACCACCGACACTCTACTGTTAACCTGTTTGACCACCGACACTCTACTGTTAACCTGTCTGACCACCGACACTCTACTGTTAACCTGTCTGACCACCGACACTACTGTTAACCTGTCTGACCACCGACACTCTACTGTTAACCTGTCTGACCACCGACACTCTACTGTTAACCTGTCTGACCACCGACACTCTACTGTTAACCTGTCTGACCACCGACACTCCACTGTTAACCTGTCTGACCACCGACACTCTACTGTTAACTTGTCTGACCACCGACACTCCACTGTTAACCTGTCTGACCACCGACACTCCACTGTTAACCTGTCTGACCAACGACACTCTACTGTTAACCTGTCTGACCACCGACACTCTACTGTTAACTTGTCTGACCACCGACACTTTACTGTTAACCTGTTTGACCACCGACACTCTACTGTTAACCTGTCTGACCACCAACACTCTACTGTTAACTTGTCTGACCACCGACACTCTACTGTTAACCTGTCTGACCACAGACACTCTACTGTTAACTTGTCTGACCACCGACACTCTACTGTTAACCTGTCTGACCACCGACACTCTACTGTTAACCTGTCTGACTACCGACACTCTACTGTTAACCTGTTTGACCACCGACACTCTACTGTTAACCTGTCTGACCACCTGACCACAGACACTCTACTGTTAATCTGTCTGACCACCGACACTCTACTGTTAACCTGTTTGACCACCGACACTCTACTGTTAACCTGTTTGACCACCGACACTCTACTGTTAACCTGTCTGACCACCGACACTCTACTGTTAACCTGTCTGACCACCGACACTACTGTTAACCTGTCTGACCACCGACACTCTACTGTTAACCTGTCTGACCACCGACACTCTACTGTTAACCTGTCTGACCACCGACACTCTACTGTTAACCTGTCTGACCACCGACACTCTACTGTTAACCTGTCTGACCACCGACACTCCACTGTTAACCTGTCTGACCACCGACACTCCACTGTTAACCTGTCTGACCACCGACACTCCACTGTTAACATGTTTGACCACCGACACTCTACTGTTAATCTGTCTGACCACCGACACTCTACTGTTAACCTGTTTGACCACCGACACTCTACCGTTACCCTGTCTGACCACCGACACTCTACCGTTAACCTGTCTGACCACCGACACTCTACTGTTAACCTGTTTGACCACCGACACTCTACTGTTAACCTGTCTGACCACCGACACTCTACTGTTAACCTGTCTGACCACCGACACTCCACTGTTAACCTGTCTGACCACCGACACTCTACTGTTAACTTGTCTGACCACCGACACTCCACTGTTAACCTGTCTGACCACCGACACTCCACTGTTAACCTGTCTGACCAACGACACTCTACTGTTAACCTGTCTGACCACCGACACTCTACTGTTAACTTGTCTGACCACCGACACTTTACTGTTAACCTGTTTGACCACCGACACTCTACTGTTAACCTGTCTGACCACCGACACTCTACTGTTAATTTGTCTGACCACCGACACTCTACTGTTAACCTGTCTGACCACAGACACTCTACTGTTAACCTGTCTGACCACAGACACTCTACTGTTAACCTGTCTGACCACCGACACTCTACTGTTAACCTGTCTGACTACCGACACTCTACTGTTAACCTGTTTGACCACCGACACTCTACTGTTAACCTGTCTGACCACCTGACCACCGACACTCTACTGTTAATCTGTCTGACCACCGACACTCTACTGTTAACCTGTCTGACCACCAACACTCTACTGTTAACTTGTCTGACCACCGACACTCTACTGTTAACCTGTCTGACCACAGACACTCTACTGTTAACTTGTCTGACCACCGACACTCTACTGTTAACCTGTCTGACCACCGACACTCTACTGTTAACCTGTCTGACTACCGACACTCTACTGTTAACCTGTTTGACCACCGACACTCTACTGTTAACCTGTCTGACCACCTGACCACCGACACTCTACTGTTAATCTGTCTGACCACCGACACTCTACTGTTAACCTGTTTGACCACCGACACTCTACTGTTAACCTGTTTGACCACCGACACTCTACTGTTAACCTGTCTGACCACCGACACTCTACTGTTAACCTGTCTGACCACCGACACTACTGTTAACCTGTCTGACCACCGACACTCTACTGTTAACCTGTCTGACCACCGACACTCTACTGTTAACCTGTCTGACCACCGACACTCTACTGTTAACCTGTCTGACCACCGACACTCTACTGTTAACCTGTCTGACCACCGACACTCCACTGTTAACCTGTCTGACCACCGACACTCCACTGTTAACCTGTCTGACCACCGACACTCCACTGTTAACATGTTTGACCACCGACACTCTACTGTTAATCTGTCTGACCACCGACACTCTACTGTTAACCTGTTTGACCACCGACACTCTACCGTTACCCTGTCTGACCACCGACACTCTACCGTTAACCTGTCTGACCACCGACACTCTACTGTTAACCTGTTTGACCACCGACACTCTACTGTTAACCTGTCTGACCACCGACACTCTACTGTTAACCTGTCTGACCACCGACACTCCACTGTTAACCTGTCTGACCACCGACACTCCACTGTTAACCTGTCTGACCAACGACACTCTACTGTTAACCTGTCTGACCACCGACACTCTACTGTTAACTTGTCTGACCACCGACACTTTACTGTTAACCTGTTTGACCACCGACACTCTACTGTTAACCTGTCTGACCACCGACACTCTACTGTTAACTTGTCTGACCACCGACACTCTACTGTTAACCTGTCTGACCACAGACACTCTACTGTTAACTTGTCTGACCACCGACACTCTACTGTTAACCTGTCTGACCACCGACACTCTACTGTTAACCTGTCTGACTACCGACACTCTACTGTTAACCTGTTTGACCACCGACACTCTACTGTTAACCTGTCTGACCACCTGACCACCGACACTCTACTGTTAAATCTGTCTGACCACCGACACTCTACTGTTAACCTGTTTGACCACCGACACTCTACTGTTAACCTGTTTGACCACCGACACTCTACTGTTAACCTGTCTGACCACCGACACTCTACTGTTAACCTGTCTGACCACCGACACTACTGTTAACCTGTCTGACCACCGACACTCTACTGTTAACCTGTCTGACCACCGACACTCTACTGTTAACCTGTCTGACCACCGACATTCTACTGTTAACCTGTCTGACCACCGACACTC
The DNA here is from genome assembly GCF_052324685.1 of Brachyhypopomus gauderio. Taxonomy (NCBI): domain Eukaryota; kingdom Metazoa; phylum Chordata; class Actinopteri; order Gymnotiformes; family Hypopomidae; genus Brachyhypopomus; species Brachyhypopomus gauderio. Next base: position 1,404,234 of record NW_027506879.1, on the reverse strand, counting down.
CACTGTTAACCTGTCTGACCACCGACACTCTACTGTTAACTTGTCTGACCACCGACACTCCACTGTTAACCTGTCTGACCACCGACACTCCACTGTTAACCTGTTTGACCACCGACACTCTACTGTTAACCTGTTTGACCACCGACACTCTACTGTTAACCTGTCTGACCACCGACACTCTACTGTTAACCTGTCTGACCACCGACACTACTGTTAACCTGTCTGACCACCGACACTCTACTGTTAACCTGTCTGACCACCGACACTCTACTGTTAACCTGTCTGACCACCGACACTCTACTGTTAACCTGTCTGACCACCGACACTCTACTGTTAACCTGTCTGACCACCGACACTCTACTGTTAACCTGTCTGACCACCGACACTCTACTGTTAACCTGTCTGACCACCGACACTCTGCTCTGCCTTGATTTACTCCAGCCTCATCTTCATCACCACGAAGTGATGCATCACTCATAATTCGGAGTCTTTTGCTCCTCAACATCTCACTTCATCCCCCCTCCGTTTGTGTGGAGCTGCTGTATGACCGGTACACTTGCCTTCCACGTCCTGTTTGTGAATGAAGTTATTAATAATCCACCTCCTCTCTGGCAGTCCAGCTCTGTGAATCACCTGACCCCTGACCCCTGACCCAAACCCATTCTGTACCCACCCCACCACATCTCTATGCTCCAGGGCTCTGAGCCACAGATGGTGTCTTATGTCAGCAACTAGAACTTGAGTTGCACTTCTGATGTATTTTAAAAATGTATGACAACACTGAACTTTGCTTAATTCATTCGTGACTTAAGATGGAAAACAAGAATCTCACTGATTTTTTAAAAAATAAACATTTCTGTTCTATTAAATCTCATGAATAAACATTTATGTTCTATTAAATCTCATGAATAAACATTTCTGTTCTGTCAAATCTTAAGCATTGTGCCCATCAGGTTCAAGACAGCAGGGTTTTTAATCTACTTTATTGATGTGAAGGATGACGATGTAAATACATTTCCGAGTTGGTAATGCCAAATTCACTCCAAATTTAATTCTGATTTTCCAGTTGCTGACAGTTTATGGAGGCTGCAGAGAAAAATCCCAGATATGGGGCATATTGGTGTCCAACACACAAACTACACTGACAGGTTACGTCTTAGTGACACCTATTTAAGAAGAAAACGAAAGCCCTGTTTAGAGCATGGATGCGCAACCTTCCCCATGTCACCTCACACATGTGCTTTCATGACAAAACATTTGACAATTCATCTTATAATATATTAAGCTCTAATTCATCCCCGTCCCTGTCTGTCTGTCTGTCTGTCCACCAGCATGCACTTACTGCCCAGTGGTGGTCCTACAGGGCCCCGAGGGTAGAAGTCTGGAAGGCCATAGGGGGCCCTGCGTGGGAAGCGGGGCTCTCTGGGGTCCATGGGAGGGGCCAGTCTCACTCCATGAGGATCTGGGGGCGGACCCATTCTCATCAGGGGATCTGGGGGCGGACCCATTCTCATCAGGGGATCTGGGGGCGGACCCATTCTCATCAGGGGATCGTGGGAGGCCCTCATCATGTCTCCAGGCGTTTGATACAGGCTCTGTAAACAGGCAGATTGAACACAGCGTAAAGACGCCTACAGACCAAACTGGATAGTGTGATGAATTTAAACAAGATGAGGTGATGGGTGCATGGGGTGTGTGTACAGAGGCACACTTACATCCTGGCTGCTCTTCTCACTGAGACCTGAGCTGTTTCCTAGAAATAAATCTGTAGAAACCCACGGGCAGAAAAATAATAAGTTGTGAACTTATCGGTTGTCTTGTTTTCAAATCCAGCTCCTAAGGGCCCTCAGACTCCTAAGTCTGTCAGGCTGCTGATACACAAATAACTTTATCCAGCTGAGATAAAATCTCTGTGAACACCATTGGACATAAAGCTTATTTTCTGCTTTATTTGGCCTGAGTCTAATTACATATTAGGGAGCCTTGAGGAAAACACATGACTTAATGAGTGGTGAAGACATAACTCACCAGATTTATCTCCAAAGTAGGCTTCAGGAGGCCCAGGGGGTCGTGGGAGACCCAGAGGAAATGGTCCAGGTAGAGGCCTCCTGTAGGCCATGGCTGGATCTGCAGGAGGGAGACCTTCCACACACACACACACACACCACCACATGTTAATGAACAAATGACACGTGAAGTATCAATGGTCTTTCAACATAGCATCTGGTCCCCAATGCACAAGTCAAAAACACTGAACCATGACCTGATAGCGATGCACTGTGACTACCACATACAAGCACCCTGGGCACGCTGAAATTATGAGGATGGACTTGAAAAATATAGTGATGCTGCTTGCTATCCACACCCCTACAAAGCTCAAAGTGAGATGGTGAGGTGAGATGGGACATCCAGACTGCTCCTCTGCCCAGTTTTGAACTTCCCCTCACAGGCTCAGGTCAGACTGCTGATAGCATGAGGCCTTTTCCAGATGGGCAGAGGTTTATTAAAGCAGGGAAATGTGAACACAAGAGGAGCTTGTGTTTCTGGGACACTACAGTCAGTCTGCAGCCTGCTGGAGTTCCTCACTGCAGTGAGTGGACTGTGTTGCCATCACCCACAACATACTACACACACTGATGTGATCACAACTACATAACATTACTACATGACATGTTGCTAGGATGTCATAATCCAAACTGACATTTAACCTGCTGATATCGACAATTATGGTCCACACTTATTTGATCATACATGTGGATGCTGGTTAGATATAGTCAGCTTGGATTACAACCATCTCAAGGAAACCTAACCAGCTAATATGCAGTGTTTCAGCCTGAATGGAATTAAGAGGGTCAGCATTTTCACTGGCCTCTCCTGTGGAATGAAAAGGCACTCCAAATTAGATAAGGGACACCCAGTCAGCCTCAGTTTAAAATCTAAGATGGATGTTGAGGCAATGAAAATATCAGCAGGTCTAAGGGGTCTGTGTACAGAATGAACGTTTCTGCTGGGCATGGCACAGGAGGCCAGAAGCCCACTAATCTTAAGATGGTCCGTTCCAGAAGGTTCTCTTATCAGGCCCAGGAAGCAGACACAGGGAGTAACTGTATCAGTATTGGGTTAGATATTCTTAATGAGCTGAAAGCTTCTTTGTGAGTCGTTGTGGATCTCTGTGAATGGTTTGTTGTTTCTCTACCAAGGTCAGAGTGGAGCAGAAAGAAATATTATCTTGAACATGCATAAACATGAGAGGAGTTGGTATGTGTGTTGGGTATTCTCTGGTGGACATGCTCAGTGTGAGTGTTGGTATGTGTGTTGGGTATTCTCTGGTGGGCATGCTCAGTGTGAGTGTGTTGGTATGTGTGTTGGGTATTCTCTGGTGGGCATGCTCAGTGTGAGTGTGTTGGTATGTGTGTTGGGTATTCTCTGGTGGGCATGCTCAGTGTGAGTGTTGGTATGTGTGTTGGGTATTCTCTGGTGGGCATGCTCAGTGTGAGTGTGTTGGTATGTGTGTTGGGTATTCTCTGGTGGACATGCTCAGTGTGAGTGTGTTGGTATGTGTGTTGGGTATTCTCTGGTGGGCATGCTCAGTGTGAGTGTGTTGGTATGTGTGTTGGGTATTCTCTGGTGGACATGCTCAGTGTGAGTGTTGGTATGTGTGTTGGGTATTCTCTGGTGGACATGCTCAGTGTGAGTGTTGGTATGTGTGTTGGGTATTCTCTGGTGGACATGCTCAGTGTGAGTGTTGGTATGTGTGTTGGGTATTCTCCGGTGGACATGCTCAGTGTAAGTGTTGGTATGTGTGTTGGGTATTCTCTGGTGGACATGCTCAGTGGGAGTGTGTTGGTATGTGTGTTGGGTATTCTCTGGTGGACATGCTCAGTGTGAGTGTTGGTATGTGTGTTGGGTATTCTCCGGTGGGCATGCTCAGTGTAAGTGTTGGTATGTGTGTTGGGTATTCTCTGGTGGACATGCTCAGTGGGAGTGTGTTGGTATGTGTGTTGGGTATTCTCTGGTGGACATGCTCAGTGTGAGTGTTGGTATGTGTGTTGGGTATTCTCTGGTGGACATGCTCAGTGTAAGTGTTGGTATGTGTGTTGGGTATTCTCCGGTGGGCATGCTCAGTGTGAGTGTTGGTATGTGTGTTGGGTATTCTCTGGTGGGCATGCTCAGTGTGAGTGTGTTGGTATGTGTGTTGGGTATTCTCCGGTGGGCATGCTCAGTGTGAGTGTGTTGGTATGTGTGTTGGGTATTCTCTGGTGGACATGCTCAGTGTGAGTGTGTTGGTATGTGTGTTGGGTATTCTCTGGTGGGCATGCTCAGTGTGAGTGTGTTGGTATGTGTGTTGGGTATTCTCTGGTGGACATGCTCAGTGTGAGTGTTGGTATGTGTGTTGGGTATTCTCTGGTGGACATGCTCAGTGTGAGTGTTGGTATGTGTGTTGGGTATTCTCTGGTGGACATGCTCAGTGTGAGTGTGTTGGTATGTGTGTTGGGTATTCTCTGATGGGCATGCTCAGTGTGAGTGTGTTGGGTATTCTCTGATGGGCATGCTCAGTGTGAGTGTTGGTATGTGTGTTGGGTATTCTCTGGTGGACATGCTCAGTGTGAGTGTGTTGGTATGTGTGTTGGGTATTCTCTGGTGGGCATGCTCAGTGTGAGTGTGTTGGTATGTGTGTTGGGTATTCTCTGGTGGACATGCTCAGTGTGAGTGTTGGTATGTGTGTTGGGTATTCTCTGGTGGACATGCTCAGTGTGAGTGTTGGTATGTGTGTTGGGTATTCTCTGGTGGACATGCTCAGTGTGAGTGTTGGTATGTGTGTTGGGTATTCTCTGGTGGGCATGCTCAGTGTGAGTGTTGGTATGTGTGTTGGGTATTCTCTGGTGGACATGCTCAGTGTGAGTGTTGGTATGTGTGTTGGGTATTCTCTGGTGGACATGCTCAGTGTGAGTGTTGGTATGTGTGTTGGGTATTCTCTGGTGGACATGCTCAGTGTGAGTGTTGGTATGTGTGTTGGGTATTCTCCGGTGGGCATGCTCAGTGTGAGTGTGTTGGTATGTGTGTTGGGTATTCTCCGGTGGGCATGCTCAGTGTGAGTGTTGGTATGTGTGTTGGGTATTCTCTGGTGGACATGCTCAGTGTGAGTGTTGGTATGTGTGTTGGGTATTCTCTGGTGGACATGCTCAGTGTGAGTGTGTTGGTATGTGTGTTGGGTATTCTCTGGTGGACATGCTCAGTGTGAGTGTGTTGGTATGTGTGTTGGGTATTCTCCGGTGGACATGCTCAGTGTGAGTGTGTTGGTATGTGTGTTGGGTATTCTCTGGTGGACATGCTCAGTGTGAGTGTGTTGGTATGTGTGTTGGGTATTCTCTGGTGGGCATGCTCAGTGTGAGTGTTGGTATGTGTGTTGGGTATTCTCTGGTGGACATGCTCAGTGTGAGTGTTGGTATGTGTGTTGGGTATTCTCTGGTGGACATGCTCAGTGTGAGTGTTGGTATGTGTGTTGGGTATTCTCTGGTGGACATGCTCAGTGTGAGTGTTGGTATGTGTGTTGGGTATTCTCCGGTGGGCATGCTCAGTGTGAGTGTGTTGGTATGTGTGTTGGGTATTCTCCGGTGGGCATGCTCAGTGTGAGTGTTGGTATGTGTGTTGGGTATTCTCTGGTGGACATGCTCAGTGTGAGTGTTGGTATGTGTGTTGGGTATTCTCTGGTGGACATGCTCAGTGTGAGTGTGTTGGTATGTGTGTTGGGTATTCTCTGGTGGACATGCTCAGTGTGAGTGTGTTGGTATGTGTGTTGGGTATTCTCCGGTGGACATGCTCAGTGTGAGTGTGTTGGTATGTGTGTTGGGTATTCTCCGGTGGACATGCTCAGTGTGAGTGTGTTGGTATGTGTGTTGGGTATTCTCCGGTGGACATGCTCAGTGTGAGTGTTGGTATGTGTGTTGGGTATTCTCTGGTGGGCATGCTCAGTGTGAGTGTGTTGGTATGCGTGTTGGGTATTCTCCGGTGGACATGCTCAGTGTGAGTGTGTTGGTATGTGTGTTGGGTATTCTCTGGTGGGCATGCTCAGTGTGAGTGTGTTGGTATGTGTGTTGGGTATTCTCTGGTGGGCATGCTCAGTGTGAGTGTGTTGGTATGTGTGTTGGGTATTCTCTGATGGGCATGCTCAGTGTGTGTTGGTATGTGTGTTGGGTATTCTCTGGTGGGCATGCTCAGTGTGAGTGTTGGTATGTGTGTTGGGTATTCTCTGGTGGGCATGCTCAGTGTGAGTGTGTTGGGTATTCTCCGGTGGACATGCTCAGTGTGAGTGTTGGTATGTGTGTTGGGTATTCTCCGGTGGGCATGCTCAGTGTGAGTGTTGGTATGTGTGTTGGGTATTCTCTGGTGGACATGCTCAGTGTGAGTGTTGGTATGTGTGTTGGTATTCTCTGGTGGGCATGCTCAGTGTGAGTGTGTTGGGTATTCTCTGGTGGACATGCTCAGTGTGAGTGTTGGTATGTGTGTTGGGTATTCTCCGGTGGGCATGCTCAGTGTGAGTGTTGGTATGTGTGTTGGGTATTCTCCGGTGGACATGCTCAGTGTGAGTGTTGGTATGTGTGTTGGTATTCTCTGGTGGGCATGCTCAGTGTGAGTGTGTTGGGTATTCTCCGGTGGACATGCTCAGTGTGAGTGTTGGTATGTGTGTTGGGTATTCTCCGGTGGGCATGCTCAGTGTGAGTGTTGGTATGTGTGTTGGGTATTCTCTGGTGGACATGCTCAGTGTGAGTGTGTTGGTATGTGTGTTGGGTATTCTCTGGTGGGCATGCTCAGTGTGAGTGTGTTGGTATGCGTGTTGGGTATTCTCCGGTGGGCATGCTCAGTGTGAGTGTGTTGGTATGTGTGTTGGGTATTCTCCGGTGGACATGCTCAGTGTGAGTGTGTTGGTATGTGTGTTGGGTATTCTCTGGTGGGCATGCTCAGTGTGAGTGTGTTGGTATGTGTGTTGGGTATTCTCTGGTGGACATGCTCAGTGTGAGTGTTGGTATGTGTGTTGGGTTTCCTTGAGATGGTTATAATCCAAGCTGACTATATCTAACCAGCAGCCTTTTGTCATTCTCTGGGGGACCAGTGTGTGATGGGGAGGCACAGCGGTGGGCTGATCACTGTACCTGGGGGGGCGGGGCCCCTGCTCTCTCTATCCCAGGTGGGAGACAGTGAGCCGCTATCAGAGTGAGGGCCACTCCTTACACACTCTGGCCCACCACCAGGGGGCTCCATCTGACCTCGGGACACTGGGCATGTGACAGGAAACGAGTGACAGCAGGCAGAGAGACACAGAGAGAGAGAGAGAGAGAGAGAGAGAGAGAGAGAGAGAGAGAGACAGACAGACACAGACAGAGAGAGAGACAGACAGAGAGAAAGACAGAGAGAGAGAGAGAGAGAGAGAGAGAGAGAGAGAGAGAGAGAGAGAGGCAGAGACAGATGGTGGAAAAAGAAGCCCAGCAATAATGGAAGATGGGATGAAGGGTTCAAGAGTGGGGGAAAAAAGAGAAATACAGAGAAAGAGAGAGAAAGAAACATCCAACAAAATGTCATAATGAGTTCATGATCGATGTATGAATGCAGCATACAGCACAGACTGAAGGGCTTAAACTTCTGGAGGGCTTAAAAATGTTGGAATATTACCAGACAACTTGTTACCGTGAATGTGAATGTATTTACATCCTTGAGCCCTCTAGAATGACATCAGCATTGTGTTGCACTCCAATGCTAATATAACAAAGGTGCTAACGCGCTACAGTATACATGCAAGATGAATGTGAAAAATGACTCTCCTAAAACCTTAAGATGAATGTGATCATGTTCATGTTCAGACTGTTAGTTCTTTTTCTTTCAACATTAATGGAGAATGTACTGTACGGTCTACAGCAGAACTGTCTACTGTAGTACTGTACTGTCTACAGACCTGTCTGCTGTAGTACTGTACTGTCTACAGAACTCCAGAGACCCACACGCTCTTCTCCAGAGACCCGTTTAAAGTGTGAGTGTTCCTGTGAAGTGAACCTGTGACCTTACGCTCCTCCAAGACTGCATAGTGCACACTAGTACAATAGTATAATCAGCATTGTTTCAGTCATCGGTCTCAATACTCATTACATTACAGCAGGGGTTGTAATGCTGGTCCAATACTGTAGTGCCCTCCCCTCCTCCCAGGACCATATTATTACTATATTACTATCATCAGCAGCAGTGGTAGGTAGGCCAATATCATTACTAGGCTATTGCTATAATGATTGAAGGTTACATGCTTTATTGTTATTATTATTATTATTATTATTATTATGAATAGGCCTAGGCTATTGCTATAATAGGTAATAGTATACCAGACCTCTGATATGAATTGTTATTATTAAAAGTACCCATATCATTTGCCTTTTGTTTAATAAATCAGTTTGTAGGTAGGCGATGTTAATGTCAGACCTGAACCTGCTTTGCCTTGCAAAAATCCTCAATTCTTGGCGCAATGTTTCATAAAACAGATTATAAATGATGGGATTATAAAATAATAAATAAATAATAAATGATTAAAAAACCATGCAGTGTGATTTTTGGAATTTTTTTTTAGATTATGTCTCTCACAGTGGACATGTACCTAAGATGAAAATTTCAGACGCCTCCATGATTTATAAGTGGGAAAACTTGTAAAGTCACAGGGTGTTAAAATACTCACTGTCCTCACAGTGAACAGCGCTACCGTGTGTGTGTGTCTGTGTGTAGACGTTTATATAGTAGAACTAGAGTGAACAGCGATTCCATGTGTGTGTGTGTGTGGATGTGTGTGTGTGTAGACGTTTATATAGTAGAACTAGAATGAACAGCGATACCGTGTGTGTGTGTGTGGATGTGTGTGTGTGTAGACGTTTATATAGTAGAACTAGAGTGAACAGCGCTACCGTGTGTGTGTGTGGATGTGTGTGTGTAGACGTTTATATAGTAGAACTAGAATGAACAGCGATTCTGTGTGTGTGTGTGTGTGTGTGGATGTGTGTGTGTATAGACGTTTATATAGTAGAACTAGAATGAACAGCGATACCGTGTGTGTGTGTGTGGATGTGTGTGTGTGTAGACGTTTATATAGTAGAACTAGAATGAACAGCGATTCTGTGTGTGTGTGTGTGTGTGTGGATGTGTGTGTGTGCGTAGACGTTTATATAGTAGAACTAGAGTGAACAGCGCTACCGTGTGTGTGTGTGTGTGGATGTGTGTAGACGTTTATATAGTAGAACTAGAGTGAACAGCGATACCGTGTGTGTGTGTATTATATAGTAGATGTCTACTACCCTATGTCTACGCCCCCACCCCCCAACCCCACCCCGTGTGTGTGTATGTGTGTGTATTATATAGTACCCCCATACTCAAATAGCGGTCTCAAGACGATGCCGTGGATTGCCTTTATAGCAACAACAAACAACGCCCAAATGCGTTGACCCCCCCCCCGGTTGACAGTTTACATTCGACACCCCCCCCCCCCCCCAACCGGCCCCTTCAGTGATTTAAAAAATAAAATGTGGCCCGTCATCATTTCTATTTGAGTACCCCTGATATAGTAGATGTCTTCTACCCTATGTCTATGCCCCCACACCCCCAACCCCACCCCGTGTGTGTGTGTGTGTGTGTGTATTATATAGTAGATGTCTACTACTCTATGTCTACGCCCCCACACCCCCAACCCCACCCCGTGTGTATGTGTGTTTAGAACCACTGTATTACAGTATTCACAGTACTCATCTCGGTGCTGCAGAACAACCTTACAGTAAGAGCACAGCGCCTCCTGTAAGTCACCCAGAGGAGAGCAGGCACACAGAGCAGAAACATGCAGGTCACAGGTCTCCCAGTACACCAATGATCATGAGGATTAAGTAAGTCTGACAAATATTTTACATGTACAAGAAGTGAAGAAGAAAAAGAATATATATAATTCTTAGGGAAGATATCATGGCAAAGACTGGGATATATTTTCATATGGTGACATATAATATATGTGACTGTACTGCCCAGCCCTTCAAGCAGGTAGTGTTTTATAACTAGCCCAGGCTATAACACGTCACCTCTGCCCCCGGGACCCAGGGGGGGTTGTGGAGAGAGGCGAGGGGGCCCATCCATCAAGGTCGGAGGTGACAGAAAGGTCCTGGTTTCAGAGGGCGGCCGGCCGAGGGGGGAGGGCCCGTACGGAGACCTCTCACCTGCAGTTATCAAAACAAACACATGTGCTAAATGTGACATGTATTTCCTTGGAAAACGTTTACATATCTGAAAAAATGCCAGGATGTAAGAATAAATAAATAAACTGTGAGAAACTTCCCCACCTTTAATGTGAAATTGCAAAAGGAAAAAAATCAGAAATATTTCAGGGTTAAAAAAAAAAAAAAAAAAAAAAAAAAAAAAGATAAAATATGGTACAATGAATGTTCAATTTATATAGAGCAGGGGTCTCCAACACGTCGCTCGCGAGCTACCAGTATCTCGCCACCCCTTTCCGAGTAGCTCACCAAAGGGCCAATGAATTACATATAAATTTGTAAACCTAATTGGTCCCATCGAGAAATCTACTTAAATTTATGTCCAATCAAAATTCACAGTTGTCCCTCCCCTTCTAACACTAAATGATTATTCGCCAATTATACAACAGTTAGTTCACAATCCGACTGGTTGAGAAGTGTTCTAACCCTGCAGATATGTGTGATAACAGCACGGTATTCTCGTTCCCTGTATCACTCCACGGACGCGTTGTCAAGTAACGGCATGTACATATATTCACGATAACACACTCCTTCTCGTGTTCTATTGCTCAATTAGCTGTCAATCAAAAAGTTAGGCTGCCGTCAATATTGAATAAACCAGGGGTCACCCACGTCATGAGTCGCCACGTCATGTTTTTGCTGCTATTATAGAATGTCTGCGGTTGCTAGCGGTCTTCCCGCTTAGCAATTGACACTCGCACACGCAACTTTCATTCGCCACCCCCCCCCCCCCCCCCCCCCCCCCCCTCCGCTCAACAACTTTTCGGGTAGCCCTCCGCAATAATTGGTATCCAAGAAGTAGCTCCCAGTTTCAAAAAGGTTGGAGACCCCTGATATAGCGCCTTTCAGAACATGTTGGAATGAGCCAGTCCTGAGCTCAGAGCTGAATCCAGGATCTATGCTGACCTGCAGAAGGCTACTACCCTGCAATCTAACAGCTCAAGAACAGATATTGTTGCATGGAGAAGGGGTAAATATTGCCAAGGCAACATGTGCAAAGCTGGTACGCTCTCACACAGAAAGACAGAAAAACGTCATTGGTACAGGTTATGCACACTTAGAACAACCAGAGAACTAGAGAACATTTATTTAGTTGTACCGTGATTATGTTTCACTTCACAGGCTGTCATTTCACATCAAAGGTTACCTTGGTTTAATTTATTTTTCCATTTTAATGAAATTGTATTGCAGTTTTTTTATATGATAATAATAAATTATTCTCACACCGTAGCACCAAAATTCCAGAAATCAGAAATCAATCTGTCCCTCCACCCATATGTCTCAACGCCCAACCCCCCACCCCCCAAACATGCCTGACCTCTGAATGGTGGTCTGGCAAGTGCGTCTCGTGCGTACGGGTCTTTCTCCAAGAGCTCCATCTTAAACAGGGAGTCCGTCAGTCTGCACACAAGGACAGACAAATAATCTTAATATGAGATTTTATACTATAGCTCACCAGAGGAGGTACTGATATTTAAACACCATGCTTTCAGTATTCAGAAGTGACTGGTCCCCTGAAGTTGGCCTCACCTCTGACGGAGCAACGCATTCTCTCTCTTAACATCAGTGAGGTCTCGGTCTGCAGCCCGGGCAGCCAGCTATGACACAGAGATTACAGGATGAATGCACCATCCTACTGTAGCTGAGATTACAGGATGAATGCACCATCCTACTGTAGCTGAGATTACAGGATGAATGCACCATCCTACTGTAGCTGAGATTACAGGATGAATGCACCATCCTACTGTAGCCATGAGAGATTACAGGATGAATACACAATCCTACTGTAGCTGAGATTACAGGATGAATGCACAATCCTACTGTAGCTGAGATTACAGGATGAATGCACCATCCTACTGTAGCCATGAGAGATTACAGGATGAATGCACCATCCTACTGTAGCCATGAGAGATTACAGGATGAATGCACCATCCTACTGTAGCCATGAGAAATTACAGGATGAATGCACAATCCTACTGTAGCTGAGATTACAGGATGAATACACAATCCTACAGTAGCCACAAGATATTACAAAATAAACACTCACCCAGTTATCATGGGCCTTCTTCTCATGGGAAGCAATCTGACACAAAAGGAAAAAAATATATCACTGAGAAGGGACCAGTGGTTCCAACATGCACCCACAGACGGTACTGTAATTCACCTGGTTTTTGTAGGCCTGGTTAGTCTTCTCTAGCTCCTCCTCCAGGTCTTTGGCTCTTTGTCTGAAAGAGAGCAGTGATTCACGTGATAAAACGTCCATGCTAAAGCCTTTTGTCAAATCTTTATGGGTCCTTTTCTTCTTACTATTTCAGAACCATGAACTCAAAATATTCAGTGCTAAGAGGGTGAGCTTGTTTATAGAGGTGTGCCAAAAAATCGATTCATATATCAAAAATCGATTCTCATTTACTACGATTCAGTCGTGGTGAAGTCTCGCGTTACGTAATTACAAAATTACGTGAGACTTTGCGCAGCATGTTCTGGGACACACTCATGCGCGGAAAAGGTTCAAAACACATGGAGGAAAGAGATATTCAACCTGTCCGGTCTTCATTTAAGGCAAAAATATGGGTTCATTTTGGTTTTTACCAAATGCCGGGGAAGACCGAACTGGACACAATGTAGCTCGTGTGCAAGGCTTGTGTAACGCGGTGAGCACGGGAGCTTTAATATAGAGAAGGGTGAGAAATAATAGAGAAGGATGGACCCAAGTGCTGGCTCGCAAGAGCAAGACGTTTGACACTCGTCAAATGTATCACTGTGCGTTCACACCGAAAGCGACGAGAGCGACACGGCGACCGGAAGTCATTCATTTTCAATGAGAGTGAGCGACACCCAGCGACTCGACGCGGCGCGAAGTGAGCGATTCGAGCGACGCGAACAAGTTGAGCTTGGCTCAACTTTATGCAAATGAGCAGTGACGCGCGGCGGCGACTACCAATCAGAAAGTATGTTTGCACCCTGCTCCGAAACCGCACCTCTGACTTTGGTTCCTACTGATTATTTGTTCCGATTGCAAAATGGAGGAGAGATTAATAGTGGCTGTCTCTGGATGTCCCGCACTTTACGATGTTTATTTTTGGAGGGAATACTGTTCATTTGTTAAAAAACATCTGCAATAAATTAGCGTATACCCTATTATTGGTTATGATTTTTTAAATTCCTGTTTGATCTTCGGGTCAGGGGTAAAAAGTAAAAAAATACATAAACATTTTAGGTTTATATACTATATGTGTTTTATACACACACTATGTTTTATACACGCACTCCTTTATAATCGTGTGTCCTGTAATCAATAGATTAAAATAAATACTGCGTCCTGCTTTAAAAACGTGATTTGCATATCTGTCACGTGCTGCATGCAGGCGTGATGTTGGACACGCCCCCACGCGACGCGAAGCTGGCGACTCGGCGACGGAGAGCGATTTTATCGCTTTCGGTGTGAACGCACAGTTAGTGAGAGGGAAACGCGCACAGCGACCCAGAACGAACAAACAAAACAACACGGAAGACTCAACGTGCAAGAGAATAGAAAGCAAAACCGTGAGGGCACGGAGTAAATAGAAACAAAAAACCAATGCGGAAAATACAACGCGTGAAAAATAACACTCAACCGTAGTGAGATGGGAGGAAGAAACAAAACAATATCAGTAACTAAAAAACAGCGCGGATAAATGCAACGCGAAAACGAAACCAAGGACACCAGCAGAAGTAACTGGCAAAAAACGCTGCAGCAAAATAAAACCCTTCCCAAAAATAAAGGCAAAACGGATAGGAAGACATACAGGATTGGGAAAACCTGAGATGGGTCAGGAAGCGACGCATGAGATACTCGAATAAGTAAAGAGAAAGCATAACAGAGAGAGGTGGCGATAAGCCTTAAACGATAAGCAACCACAGAGAAAGCAGAGACTGGCTGAGAACGTACGGTTACGCCGGTTTAGTCTGGGACTGACTCTGGTGCCCCTAGCGACGGCTGGGGGAACTGCATCCGAGCTAGCCCTGACAGCTCACAAAATGAAGCTCAAGAATTTTGGTAACAACAAAAACCATTTTATTTTACCAAAGCACTTAATTTTTGTTAATTAAATGTGAAAGACACTTAATTTTCTGTATTTGTCGTTCTGTCTTGCAAAGCAGACTGTAGTAGATCATGCAGATTTTATAGACTGAAGCAGACATTTTTATAAATCAAATCGTTTTTTGAAACGAAAATCGTTTTGAATCGAAAATCGATTTTTGAATTGAATTGTGGCCCCCAAAATCGGAATCGAATCGAATCGTGAGATAGTAAACGATTCCCACCCCTACTTGTTTAGTTGGTTTGTTTGACAAACAAAGGTGGGACTAACCTGCAATTGTTTAACTCCTCTGCAGCAAGGCTAATCTTTTTTCCGGCCTTTGAAAGCTTTTCCTCTTTCTGGGAGCGTTCTCTCTCCTCCACCGTTAACATCCTAATCAGAGATAAACAGAAATTCAATTCTCAAAATTGCTGCACTGATGTAACACACAGAATTATTCTATGACTATGATCAAGGAAGTGTCCTGGACTACTTGACATTTTAAACAGCAGTCTAACATTGTGTGAGTGTCTACTTTGCAGTCCATATTCCAGTCAGGGTAATTCTGAAGTGGAGTGCAAACTGGAAACTGTAATGCAGTGAGAAAAGAGGAAAGAGATGTGTGTGACCTGTGCAGTTTGAGTTCATTCTCCTGGTACATTTCAGTCATGATCTGCAGTTTCTGCTGCAGTTTCTGGATCTCACTGGTGTACATGGAGCTGTCGGACTCCAAGGACTGTTTCTCCATCTGAAGCTGCTCGATCCCCTCTAGATGAAGAAGCGGAAGAAGAGCTAAATCCCAAACCCTTTACCCCACCACTAAATACACAAAGACAATTTTCCCCATTAGAAAAAGGTAGCCGTAATTCTTAGCCGTCATTGGTCAACACAATAAATTGATAACAAAGGGGCAAATGTTCATGTTACACACCCTACTTCATAAGAGGGTCAAAGCAGATGTTTCCTGCATGCCATAAATGTACACAGCTGGAGCACATGCTCTTCAAACAATAACCTGAGAATGTCCCGCACTTGCAGTAAAACGTCACAAAAGTGGAGGGTCGGACATACCTTGGAGATCCTCTTTGGCTTTAACTTCATCTGCAAGCTTGGCGAAAACTCTGTTCTTATCCTCCTCTATGGCCTTCAAGTCTGCGCTCATCTGTGGGGGAAGGAGAAGGTGCACACATGTGGACCATCTACCAGCTAGAGCCACTCATTCATCATGAACCGCTGAGTATGACAACAACCTTAGCTGCAAAGATGAGCTGCTGGACCTTGTGCTTCTGGTGGAAATCTGTAAGAAAGCGACAGCACAGAGGAGTCAGACTCCAAAAAATAAGTAAATACTATTCTGTGGACTCTGACTGAGGGAATGAAAATGAGGCACCTGAAGGGGCTTGCTGTGATTCAGCAGTGCCATTACTAGCATCTGTGGTGTTCTCCTCATCTGAATCCCAGTCTCTCAGCTTCAAAAGGCAGTCTGTTAGAGACTGATGGTGGATAAAAACATGTAAAAGCGTGAGAAATGGGAGGGAGCATGCGTGAGATAAAGAATGAGAAGCATGTGACTAGTGGCCTACGGAATTCCCATGGAACGGTCAGTGATGTCATAAACAGCAGTGTCATAAACAGTGATGTCACAAACGTGGTGCTGATGCAGTTGATGGACCTTGATGCGTTCGTCTTTGTTTGCGCAGTCCTCCAGCATCCCAGCATGCGAGCTCTTACACATCCTCATCTCCTCCTCCAGCTCACTCAACCGTTCTCCCCAGCCCTCCGCTTCCCGAACCAGCTGGGCAGGCCAAGACGATAAAATGTAGAGACACAGATGCTGACACAAACACCCATACACACGCACACACACGCACACAAACCTGGGCTTTGCTCTCTAATAGCATTGTGTTCTCTTCTTTGGCAGCCTGTAGTCTCTTGTGTAGCCTCTCAGTATTAATTTCATGTATTTTCAGTGTAGTCTTATCCTATGACACACAAGCATTATTGATTAGTTCAAAATATCCAGTGTAGGAGCTATATAGGAATCTGTCTTTCCTCTGATAAATACTGTGCGGCATTAATACTTCAAACACCTCACACCTGCTCCGCCTGTGACCTTCGCTCCTTGGCCTTCTCCTCCAGGCTTTTTAAAGTCTCTTCAAGTTCTTCAAGCTGGAAAGCACAAAAAGAAGACAAGCAAATCTGTGAATGCTGAAGCTCTATTAAAACAGTCCACCTTGAATCAATGCTCAATTAATAATCCCTGTAAGGTTTGTGCAGTAAGAGCAGCTACACCACCTGCTCTTCCTGCTGTTTGCGGAACGTGCTTTGGCTGGTCAGCTCCTCCTGGAGTCTCTCTATTTCACTTTTCATCTCAGCATTTGACTGCTGGAGCTTTTTAGACATTCCCTTGAATAGGGGGATGAGAGGAGCAGGAATTCATTCACAGCAGGAAAACAATGTGTGATGTGACCCTCAAACTATAACAAATAAATAATAATAGATACTAAAAGAATGAATCCTATACCTCCAGATTTTCTCTGTCCGAAGCCTGAGCTGAGAGTCCCCCATTTTGCAATGCAGTTTCCAACTTCTCAAACTGGTGAGAGAACACATTGTACCTTATTGACAATGTATTTACACGGTAGATGTGAGATGAAAATGATGTGTGAAAAACAGATCCAAAGTCAACCCACCTTGTGTTTACACTCACTCAGGGTATTCAGCACTTTACACTTTTCCTCCAGCAGGTCTGCCACCGCCTGTCCCATTCGCCTCTCTTTACCTGCGGACCAGAGGGTTACGCCCATCCATTCAAACCTGAGCACTACTAACAGGATTAATACCATACGGAGGGTGAAGAGCAGTACTCACTTGCATATAGTCTGCTCTTAATCTGTAGACAAAAAATATGATGTCACCTTTGACTTGTGTCTTATGCAATCATACATCATAAACAATCTCTGCATATTTGGATGCATGTGCTGCAGTGTGTATGTGTTTAGAAAGATATGTGATTTATGTACATGTTTGTCTGTGGTTGATGATGTATTAGCATGTAGCAGCTGCTAGCTTTATTACCACCCTAACTAGGCCTTTCCCTCATTGAATAAAGGTAACGAATGATAAAATATACTGATGTGGAGCGAAGTGTAAGTAAAGCCACCGAGTCAGACTGTAGTGTTCGGCTCTGTTCACTTACTGAGTGGATGAACCTGTAACTGAAGAGGAATACAGTGACGAGCCCCAACAAGGCGCTGAACACCACAGCCTCCCATGGCAACCCAAAAAGGTCAGGACCTGGTCGCATGTCATCCGGAAGTGACGACACAACCTACGGAAACACGTCCACGAGACAAGAAATCAGTCTCTGTATAAAAAGAGGAAGGTTAAGTGCTTAACAATGATCTCACACTTTTTCTCCTCCCTCCTCTGCATAGCTAACAGCTAAAACACAAGTCTGTTTATAGGCATGTTAAAGACCAACAGGCATCTAAATAAAGATTAGTTAGCTATCAAATACATGTACAAATATTATCGAGGATGTACTAAGCTACAGTTCTGAACTGAAGGCACTACAATGCGCGTGAAATGCAGAAGCGTTATTTTAAAAGTACATTTATACATACTGTACATACATTTTTATCTGAAACTGAAACCTATGAAAACAATAAACATCTAGGTTATCTGACTGGCTGGCGTGGTTTCATCAGAGCTGGCACATACATCTCTGATCTTCTCCAGGGCGAGACTGTACAACATCTTCGCAGTTCCTTCAAGATCTTTCGCCTCTGAAACCACCGAGTCGCCCTTATAGTCGTCTGCCATTACTCCAGTTAAATGCTCTGTTGTCGGACTATACTCCAGTATTACTCCAGTTAAATGCTCTGTTGTCGGACTATACTCCAGTATTACTCCAGTTAAATGCTCTGTTGTCGGGACTATACATCAGTATTACTCCAGTTAAATGCTCTGTTGTCGGGAATATACTCCAGTATCACACAGTTAAATGCTCTGTTGTCGGACTATACTCCATTACTACACTGTTAAACGCGCTCTTGTCGGACTATACTCCATTACTCCAGTTAAATGCTCTGTTATCGGACTATACTCCATTACTACACTGTTAAACGCACTGTTGTCGGACTATACTCCATTACTACACTGTTAAACGCACTGTTGTCGGACTATACTCCATTACTACACTGTTAAATTCTCTGTTATCGGACTATACTCCATTACTACACTGTTAAACGCGCTGTTGTCAAAGTCCAGTCAACCGTCGCACGGCATAGCGGCACGCGCAGAACGTCTCGAGCGCGGTGCGCAGCGCGCATGGAGGAAGCGAACTCCATCACATCTAAGGGGAGATGCTTTCTTATTAAACTAGAATATGTTTTTCGAAATAACCAAAGTGACTTTAATGTTTGTAGCCCATGTTGTCAAAACTAGTAGTAATCTATGACCATTTCATTTCAAGTCTTCTCGACCCTTTTCCGTACACTGCATGAATACTAACGAGTCCATTCACCCCTACATGTCATATGGTTCATTCTGCACGTCACCAATTACAGAACGCCACAGTGTCGGATAGTGAGGATTAAAGTGGCACTGCTCAAATGCACGCTCTAGTCATCCCAAACACATTATTATAAACACAAGTATTTAGTTTCATTATAAAACCTTTTGCGTGTTTTATGTCGCTGTCGCTGGTCTTTACTATTAGTATGTGGCTATGCAGGTTCCCGTATTAATAAACCGGTTTTCTTGACACCATAAACTTCTTCATAAACTCGGAAAGTTCTTACTGTATTTCGTACTCACTTTCTGATCTTCATTAACGTCCATACCAAACCTCAGCAGTTAGCATTCTATAACACTACCTTCCTTCAGCAGACACAACCTGTGCCTTCAAACGACTAAGATGACATGTCATCAGTGCGCCACACACACAAAAATACTATCGAACAATTTAGTGAGTCTTAAAGGAGCAGACCGTCGGCCAGCCTCCACTCATACTTCATACCTCATACTTCATACCAGGGCCGGAGTGGGCCATTTTTTCAGCCCGGGAGTTTCGTGCCCAAATCCGGCCCAAAATTCTTTTTCCCTCCCAATCGGCCCAAACATGAGCCGGCCCATCGGGAATCCTCGCTCTGCTTCATACCTCATAGCTCATACCTCATACTTCATAGCTCATACTTCATACCTCATGCTTCATACCTCATACTTCATACCTCATAGCTCATACCTCATACTTCATACCTCATAGCTCATACCTCATACTTCATAGCTCATAGCTCATACTTCATACCTCATGCTTCATACCTCATACTTCATACCTCATAGCTCATACCTCATACTTCATAGCTCATACCTCATACTTCATAGTCCATACTTCATACCTCATACTTCATACCTCATAGCTCATACTTCATACCTCATAGCTCATACCTCATACTTCATAGCTCATAGCTCATAGCTCATAGCTCATACCTCATAGCTCATAGCTCATACTTCATAGCTCATACCTCATAGCTCATACCTCATAGCTCATACCTCATAGCTCATACTTCATAGCTCATACCTCATAGCTCATACCTCATAGCTCATACCTCATAGCTCATACCTCATAACTCATACTTCATAGCTCATACCTCATAGCTCATACTTCATACCTCATACTTCATACCTCATAGCTCATACTTCATACCTCATACTTCATAGCTCATAGCTCATACTTCATAGCTCATAGCTCATACCTCATAGCTCATAGCTCATAGCTCATAGCTCATACCTCATAGCTCATACCTCATAGCTCATACTTCATAGCTCATAGCTCATACTTCATAGCTCATAGCTCATACCTCATAGCTCATAGCTCATAGCTCATACCTCATACCTCATAACTCATACCTACCTCATCTTTCAGGTGTGCGAGTTCCTTCGCAACATATGACAGAACATCAGATGTGACGTCAACAACAAACGCTGTACGTCCATGTTGTACACCTGTCAAAACCAAAGCAAAACAACAAATACACAGTGCGGACCTGGTTGAGGACAGTCAGATAAGATACAGATTACTGAGACTTTCTTATGAAACTTGAAGGTGAGAGGACTGGTATAGAATCAGCTTGTGTGTCTTTATATCCTAATTCATGTGCTTACATGGACAATGAAGAACCTATATGAGTACTCTCAATCCGACACAGTGATTAAATCGGCTTTCAGACCTAACAGTTACCATTCTGGGAATCCTCAGTTTCCATATACACCTGGGCCATGATATTGTTGTCTGAATCAGACATGGTTGTCCTGCTTGTGGAAGTCATCCTGTTAATCTCTGTAGCATCTTCCTCCTTGCTTTGGGGCTCCTCTACTGGGTCATCATCATCTTCCTCAGACACATGCTGGTTGTCAGAGGTATTATTGATTAGGCCCTCAATGTCATTCATATGAAGGCTGGTTCCCAGCTGATCCGTTTTATCTGTGTTTTGCTCACTGATTGGTGTGTCCTCATTTAGATAGCCTTCACTAACACAGCCGTCACTAACACAGCCTTCACTGACACAGCCTTCACTTACACAGCCTTCAATGACACAGGCTGCACCAACACAGCCTTCACTAGCACAGCCTTCACTAACACATCCTTCACTGACACAGGCTTCACTGACACAGCATTCACTGACACAGCCTGCACCAACACAGCCTTCACTAGCACAGCCTTCACTAACACAGCCTGCACCAACACAGCCTTCACTAACACAGCCTGCACCAACACAGCCTTCACTAGCACAGCCTTCACTGACACAGCCTGCACCAACACAGCCTTCACTAGCACAGTCTTCACTGACACAGCCTGCACCAACACAGGCTTCACTAACACAGGCTTCACTAACACAGGCTTCACTAACACAGGCTTCACTAGCACAGCCTTCACTAACACAGCCTTCACGAACACAGCCTGCATTAACACAGCCATTTTTACCTGTAAAGACAAAAAGTAGGATAAAGAGAAGAAAGTGAATTCACAACTAAAACTGTAGCTATGACTGTTACCATCACTGCTCAATTTTTTAATACACTTCATTACTGAATACATAGTATTATTCTCAACTGATATATTAGTTTTCATTTGTACCTGTCTGAGCTCCTTTTTCCATGGAGTGTTCTGTGGTGTAACCGTATGAGCATTGTCCTTGAGAGTCACTTAAACTGATAATCTCCGCAGGGTCCAGTTCTGCCCCGCTGATATTTCCGGACTCATCTGTTTTGAGGCCGTCATTCTTTATTTCTTTCTCAGTAGTACTTTTCTCTGTTACTTCACGACTGCCGTTATGATCAGATGTTTCAACCTCTTCACTGGCATTTCGCAATGGATCTGCATTATCAAACTCCTGCTGGGTTTCCCTTTCTGAAGGCCAAATGTTAGTGATGTCTCTTTCTTCATGTCTGGTGAAGATGTCAATGCTATTTTGATTAATATCAAATGCAACATGATTGGCATTAGTGTCCTTGGGTAAGCTGACATGTTCTCTGCCAGCCTTGCCAAAATCACTGGAATGTTCTGGAATGTTATCAGATGACTGGATCTCCTCTGGTGCTGGCAGACCTACTGTTTGACTTAGTATTCCGTTTGCCATTTTTCCACGCATACTGTGTTCCTGTTCAGAGACACGGGGGTCCCTCTCACTCTCCTGTTCAGAGACACGGGGGTCCCTCTCACTCTCCTGTTCAGAGACACGGGGGTCCCTCTCACTCTCCTGTTCAGAGACACAGGGGTCCCTCTCACTCTCCTGTTCAGAGACATGAGGGTCCCTCTCACTCTCCTGTTCAGAGACACGAGGGTCCCTCTCACTCTCCTGTTCAGAGACACGAGGGTCCCTCTCACTATTCTGCTGCTGTTTGGTGTCCTCCTCCCCGTCAGGATATAGGAAGCCCTGGAGATGATGTTCTGCAGTGTGGGCAGTGTCAGAATTCCTCAGCTCCTCTTGAACAATGTCTAACCCTTCCTTTTCACTAGCAGACTCCATGTGATCTGCTCTGGACCCCTCAGCACTAGCAGCTGACGGTAAAGTTACCTCGGCCATCTTAGATGATGCCATGATTTGGTTAGCTTCATTTTTACTCTTGTCAGATTCATTTAAACTTTTGTTATGCCTCTCTGTAATGTCAGTCATATTAGGAGCTGAATGTGATTCAGACTGAGTTTGTCCACGCTGCTCTCTGTTTGTAGTAACCAAAACGTTATCTTTTGCCATCACACTCCTCACCTGTGTGATCTTGAACGTCCTGTCATTGGTACCCATAACTGCTCTGCTCTTACTGTGAATATTTAGACTTTTTGTGTGTTCTCCCTTTTCTAATGACTCATCCAATGTGTCTGGTTCTGACAAATCTGACAGTTTTAAGCTCTCTCTTAATGCTTCATCACCGTTATGCCCTGGTGACACATCATCACCTTGATTGTTGGAGGGGTTTGAGTGAGACACACGTGAGTCGTCTACACTCGGGTCCATTGTGTTGGATTCAGCAATCGGACTACTAACTACATTTACGTCTATTGTGACATTAGAAAGAAACGTATTCTCCATTTGGCTACCTGAATGTGTAGATGTGCCTACACCATCAGAATGAACGCTAGTCCCATGGTCCGTGTTTATGTCTAGCACAGTATATTTATCATGAGCATTTGTGTCTTGCACCTTGGCAACTGAAGACTTGTCTTCATATGTCTCATTTGGCTCTGTGTGATCTAGTAAACTCTCTTCAGTTGTTTCTGGGTCTTTGCTTTCTTGTGCATCATCTCTCTGTATGTAAGGTTTGTGGCAGGAGTCATGTGACTGTCTGACATCATCAAAGAGAGAGCTACCTTTAAAAATGCATTTTTGGCCAGGCAATAACTGTGTTTCACTGACCACATCTGTAGGACTTTTACTAATGTTAATGCCATCGTTGTCATCATTGTCATATTCATCAGTGTGCTGCACATCGAGGACGTCCTTACCTGGATCTGACTCTTCTGACGTCTCTTCATTGTTCTTTACTTCTTCTTCTTCAGCTGTATCTAACTGAAATGGTGATTTTAGACCATCAAACATGGCTGACAGGCGATTAGCAGAGAACATGGATTCTGACGTATATACATCTTGAAAACCTGTATCGTCTAGGGGCTGTCTGCTTGTAGTCAGTCTTGGGCTGTCTGTTCCTGACAAACCTCTGTCTTTTCTACCATCATTATTTATTTCAGTCTTATCTGGAGTTTCTCCATAAAAGTTTGCAATTCTGTAATACGCGCTGCCATACCACCCTGTGTCCTTGTCACTAGTTTTCTCATTTTTGGTGTCCACATCAGGTGTACGACCCTCATTTTCTGTTCTCAGACTAGAGACCAGTTCCTCACCAGGACTCGACAGGTGCTTGTTATCTAGTAAGTCCTCAGTGGTTTGGTCCTTGGGAACTGTGTCCATGTCCGTGTCCTTGGCTTCCAATGTGTCTGACATATCTCCTCTTCCAAAAGCTAAAACATTCTTTATGCCTATATCCAACCAGGAACTAGACTCTGTTGTGGGAGAATGTATGACTTCTGTTAAATCCTTAGTTATATCTTTGTCGTTAGTCTTAAAATCCTTTTGTCCAAACCCAAAAACATTGGTCAGTTCATCTCCGATCCAGCCAAACATTTTAGCTGGACTTTCCTCTTTCTGTTTGTTTCCATCAGTATCCAAAGACAATTTCCTGCTCTTGAAAGACTCCTGGTCACTGCTCCCGTCTTGTGGCTCATTTTGGCTCTGTTTATCATTGCTAAACCATTCATTTTTCTTAGAAGGATCTTGCGTGGCCCTCTGTCTGGTCTCCTCATTTTGGATACTGTGCTTTGTTTCAGTTGATTCTGAGACCGGATCGTCTGGATCACTGTTACCTAACTCTGGAGATGTCATAGAGTGAGCTTCTTGATCATCCATCTCATCAAAATCACTGTCAATTACTGAACCAAATTCATCAATGCAGTAGAAGTCAATTTTCTGAAAAGGAAGTAAGTGTTTAATTAAAATGTTCAAGTCTTACATGTATATCAGTGATCCAGTAGCTTAGTGAATGATGGATGAGTTTGTGTTTGTATTCACTTAGATATCAAATCTGAATCAATACCTGAGTGGGAATCCTGATTTCATCTGTTTCATCAACAAAAAGTTCATCAATTTTGACAGCATCTTTAGGGAAATATCCAAACTGCTTTTCGATCTACGTAGAACGCAAAAAAAGAAATGAAAATGTAGTATAAGATGCTGGATTTACATCATATTACCACTATACATTTTTACAAAAAGTAAAACTCCTCTCCAAGATTTTGCTCAGGCTTCCTGGATTGTGTTGATTGCATTAATTTTACGTGGCAATAATTAGAAAATCCAGCAAGATTGAATAAAATCATGGGAAGGAGTTGTACTTTCTGAAGTTGGAATCTCCACCTCTGATATTAGCATACTTCAGTTCAGCCAAACAAATCAGATGTTTCAGGTGGAAAAATAAGAAAACTTACACTTCCAGCCCAAAGATCATTCCTTCTTCCTGAAAGTTTGTGGTAAACAACTATCATGTCTCCTTTTTTAAACTTCAAATATCGGCAGTCTTGCACTTGATGGTCTTGTATTGCCTGCACACGACTCATCATGCCTTAGAGAAGAACACACGACCCCAAAGATAAAAACACACAATGTAACACTAGTCAACTCATTAACACAAGTACACAAAGGTACACAATGTTAACACCTTCCTAAGAACCTAACAGAACACATGAACACAGGAACCCAAAGATAATCACAGAAAATGTGAACCACCCTAAGAACAGAATTAAATGATTGCATGTACCAAATGTAAACACACATAATGTGAACACCACTTGGAGAACAGAATTAAATGTGTTTAAATTTAAATTACATTTATTTGTGTCCTTGCTTCATGACCAATGATCATTATCAATCAAAACAACGATTAAATATCAATTTGATTTAAATATAATAGCAGACCGCTGCCAATATAACAAAGTTGTAAAATTTATTTTGAATTAATTTTACAAAACAGCTGCAGCTTCATGAAGTGTACCTTCATGTACAAAGAAAATTATAATAAGAAAATCTTACTTTCACATATAGAGTCTCCACATTTTTTGTAGTCAGACATTAATCCCAGGCCCTGTTGGGAAAAAAAACCAAGGATACACTGAACTAAGACGATGGCTCTTGCAGAAGTCATGGTGAAGGACGCAGAGGAATCCTTCATCACACTAGAACCGTCCCAGCACGCCCATCTCCAAAAACAACAGCAAAACGCACAAAATGGTAGAACAGCAGCCAGAGAAAAATAACATAGTGTGTGTTACTGCTGCACTCACGCAGACAGATCACCGTGTGAGTGGATTAGAGGTTACTGACCGTGAATCATTAACACAGGTACACGTCTCGTCACAGAGGTTATAGGACAATACAGGATCAGACTGATGAATGTGCAGAATTCATTCCACACATGGATTTCATTACATTTTACCAAATTTAGTAGGCTTAGAAAAGTTATTATCCTGTATTTTGAGTTCATTTCTAAGCTTACTGTAAATAATTTAAACACAATAACATGTCACTAAAGTGTCAAACAGAATTTGACTAGCATGTATTAAACAAACATAACAAAATTCAAACAAATAAAGAGTAAAGACTGTAAATATGTTAAAATGTTTTGTCATCTGGGATCTTTTGCATGATGGCTACACCAATATAATTGGCGTAACACATGGATAACACAGATAAGATTACACTGTATGACTGGATACAATATGGGAGGTATTTCCTGCCAATAATAAAACTAAAATGAAAACACTAAAATGAAAATGAAAATACCGTTTTGCCATTTCTTTTTCCATACATGTGTGAAAATATTATGACAAAATTAAAAATAAAATGAAATCACTTAATTTGCAATTTAATTTTTCACTCGAGCACGGGTCATATGTGACAAATATAAAATGAAAATTAAAAAGGAGGATTGGCGCTACCTGCTGGTGATTTTCTTTTTCATTTTCCACTTTTCATTTTCTTTTTCCACTTTTCATTTTCGTTTTCAACTTCACCAGCATGCAAATACATGTAAATGAACAGTAGGCGGAGCTACAACTACAGTACCTCCCGTGAAATCCAGAGAGGGCAGCACACAGCGACATGGCTGACGTTTTACTAGAAACGGCAAATGAGATTGTGAGGTTGGCGAATTGCCAGATTATATATTGCTTAGATGTGAAGTAATCTTGCAGGTTAATAGTGTTGTATGTCGGAATATATGTGAAGTGGTAGAACGCTTAGGGTCTGGAACCATTTCACCTGTGTGCTTAACTACTCAATATGCCATGTTTCCAGTTAGATTTGAGGTATAAAATTATGTAGGTCAGGCTAAAATCAGGTTTCTCTTAGGGAGCGACCTGTTCTTTATGATTCATTTGTTATTGATCTGGTCCACTATAAATAAGGCCTTCAATAAGCCTCTGAACCTTCCCCTGTAAATTCGTTCACTGCTCAATATACCATGTTGTGTGCTTGTATATCTTCTTCCGATTGATTTGTGTTCTAGAACAGCATTTCTGTGTTTTTAGTTTTCAAATCTAAGAATATGTTTCCTTACATTAGAAATACTGACGAATTCCATAATCATGTACAAATTACAAACAATTGTAACGACTTGAAATATAAACCATTTTACAAAAAGGAATGCTTTCCTTATATTTTAATATTTTTTTCTACATTCACAAAATCAGTATGGGAAACAATAACCTCTTAATGTATGCTCCTAGCCTCCTATGCTCGTTTGTTTAATCTATCTCTTTTAAACAAAGTGCGCAGTAAACACGCATCGTGAACCGAATAAGGAGCTGCGAATAAGTAGCCAAACGAATCTGAAACTGCGAATAAGTAACCAACTTCAGCGTCGTCTCTTCGGCAACGTCCAACCTAGGCCGACCTCGCACTGAGCGGTTTTCCATGGTCCCCGATCCAGACCCTAAGCGTTCTACCACTTCACATATATTCCGACATACAACACTATTAACCTGCTAGATTACTTCACATCTAAGCAATATATAATCTGGCAATTCGCCAACCTCACAATCTCATTTGCCGTTTCTAGTAAAACGTTAGCCATGTCGCTTGTGCTGCCCTCTCTGGATTTCACGGGAGGTACTGTAGTTGTAGCTCCGCCTACTGTTCATTTACATGTATTTGCATGCTGGTGAAGTTGAAAACGAAAATGAAAAGTGGAAAAAGAAAATGAAAAGGAAAATCACCAGCAGGTAGCGCCAATCCTCCTTTTTAATTTTCATTTTATATTTGTCACATATGACCCGTGCTCGAGTGAAAAATTAAATTGCAAATTAAGTGATTTCATTTTATTTTTAATTTTGTCATAATATTTTCACACATGTATGGAAAAAGAAATGGCAAAACGGTATTTTCATTTTCATTTTAGTGTTTTCATTTTAGTTTTATTATTGGCAGGAAATACCTCCCATAGATACAAAACCCTTTAACCTAACCTGTAGTTCCAGTGATATCACTGCCTAGCGAGAATTGCTGAGTAGATAATGACTGATCAAAAGTCCCAGTCTGAAGTTATTTTCGGAGGGACAGAAAATAACTAATCAGAAAAAGTTATTGCATAATATAAATTAATATTGGACACAATAGGGTAGAGTTAAATATCGGAACATATGTTATATAATTGGTTACTTGTGTGGTTAGGGTTGTTGTGGTGCACTCTGAACAGTAGGGGGCGATATCGCAACAACACGCCTGTGTGCCCAAGAGAAGAAGATGAGCGCCGTAGTAACGGGCGCGTCTATTAGACGTCAGCGCTTACGTTCATACATGGAGAGACTTTGGCATTAAGTAGAAAACTGAATTGCAAAGAGAATGAGAATAAAAGTACAAAGAAGTAATAGAAAAACGAATTAATCACATAATTTACATACAATCCAGGCATGAAGTCGGACGTGGAGGAGTTAATGCCCAGGCTGCTGCCTGTGGAGCCCAGCGCGGACGAGCAATACGACGTGAACGAACCACCACGAAACCCTCAAGAGTATCTGAGACATGTGCAGTGAGTGTGGGGGGTGAGGTGTGTGTGTGTGGGGGTGAGGTGTGTGTGTTGGGGCGACCTGTGAGTGTTGGGGCGACCTGTGTGAGTGTGGGGAGTGTTGGGGCGACCTGTGGGAGTGTTGGGGCGACCTGTGTGAGTGTGGGGAGTGTTGGGGCGACCTGTGTGAGTGTTGGGGCGACCTGTGTGAGTGTGAGGAGTGTTGGGGCGACCTGTGTGAGTGTGAGGAGTGTTGGGGCGACCTGTGTGAGTGTGAGGAGTGTTGGGGTGACCTGTGTGAGTGTGAGGAGTGTTGGGGTGACCTGTGTGAGTGTGGGGAGTGTTGGGGCGACCTGTGGGAGTGTTGGGGCGACCTGTGTGAGTGTGGGGAGTGTTGGGGCGACCTGTATGAGTGTGGGGAGTGTTGGGGTGAGCTGTGTGAGTGTTGGGAGTGTTGGGGCGACCTGTGTGAGTGTGAGGAGTGTTGGGGCGACCTGTGGGAGTGTGAGGAGTGTTGGGGCGACCTGTGTGAGTGTGGGGAGTGTTGGGGCGACCTGTGGGAGTGTGAGGAGTGTTGGGGCGACCTGTATGAGTGTGAGGAGTGTTGGGGCGAGCTGTGTGAGTGTTGGGAGTGTTGGGGTGACCTGTGTGAGTGTTGGGGCGAGCTGTGTGAGGGAGTGTTGACCACTACACACTACTGTATAACACGCTGCCTTCACCCTCTTTTATTATAGACGAGAAGCATCACTTTGCCCAGATGTCGTGGTAGCACAGATCGATCCAAAGAAGCTGAGGAAAGGCCAGTGTGTGAACGTGTCTGTAAGTCCACAGTCCTCCAGTGGAGCCGCTCTGTTGTGTGATCTAGTGTAACCCGACGTGTTCTCACAGTTCACAGGGTGCCGGGCTGCACCGCACGGCTTCTCCCCCAGCCTGAGACGGCAGCAGCTAGAAGTCAGCAGCTTCTCTGCAGTGAGACAGGTAGTCTTGCACTTCTCTGCAGTGAGACAGGTAGTCTTGCACTTCTCTGCAGTGAGACAGGTAGTCTTGCACTTCTCTGCAGTGAGACAGGTAGTCTTGCACTTCTCTGCAGTGAGACAGGTAGTCTTGCACTTCTCTGCAGTGAGACAGGTAGTATTGCACTTCTCTGCAGTGAGACAGGTAGTCTTGCACTTCTCTGCAGTGAGACAGGTAGTTGTGCAGTCTTATAGTTGTACCTATTCTGCTTACCTGTAATATACCATATTGGGGATAGGCTACCTGCTGTATGTGTGGTCATTAATGGTCTCATAGTAGTTTGTTCCATACGATAACACAATAAGCAGCATTATCATATTGTCATTTGTGTTACCAATTTTCAATGAAGCATACCATCCTTTAATGTGAGGATTGCTCGTTGAACATGTATTGTTCTCTTTCACATAAATTCTACCAGTTGTTTTATTATTTTGGAAAGTTGCTTAGTCCTGTCAGTGCTGTTTCAGAGTGTCACCAAGACCCAACAACACTGGAAAGCTCAGTTTCTGGATGACAATGTTGCCATGGTAAGTCCATTTTCTGAAGTTAATTCTGAAATGAACAATGTGTCATGATAGATTAGTTCATATAAAGAATGATAAGATAAATGTTTTCCCACCACCACTAGGTGGCAACAGTGTAGCTGGTTGTGAATAGACCGCTCGTGGGAGGGCTAGAGCAGTAGAGTGAACTGAGCACAGATGTTCAAAAGTCACAAAATACCAAGTCCAAGTCACGAGGTTTTAGGCTGGAGTTCAAGTCTATACCAGGATAAGCTTAGGGACAGGAGATGGGAAAATAACTATTGTATATATTAGCTGTAATAACAGGTAACTGTCTAATGCAGGAGTGCACAACACATTATGAAACAAAACACCCCAAACTCCGTGATCTCCGAGGTGAGAACAGACAGCTTGTTATGTAACTGAATTACACATTTATGTGAGTAAACAGGTCTGTTAAAATGAAATTTGTGGCCCTCTGGTGTAGGTGTTTATTTGAAATTATGCCTTGGTGTAAAGAAGTTGTGCACCCCTGGTCTAATGTAAACTAAACAAAGCTATCGGTGTGTGTTTTATATTTTAACTGTAAGTGTTTAACAAACTAAACAACCCTACCTGGCTGTGGCTTCGGGGGCCTTATGAAGTTTGATGTGGTCTTGAGGCTTTCCAGTGTCTTTCATTTGTTTCCCACATTCTTTACACATTGCTGTCCTTTGGTTTTGTCCAAGGATTTTAATAGCCTATAATTCCCTGTAGCCAAAGGCTCCACGTGCGGTACTCCAGTCATTGTTATGGCAACCTCGTTTGTTTACATTTGACACTTCTCTCCGATTTCCCGCTAGCGAAAAACGATGTTGTGTTGTTCACGAGTTATTTTGGACGAGTCTGAGTCGAGAGTCATTAGGGACGAGTTTTAACATCACTCACTCGAGTGCTCATCTCTGGCACATAGCATCTGTAGCTGCTAGTACATCTAATTACAATTAAATGGTTATGGTGGTAACTGTGGGTTCTTGTTAATGCTAACATGAGCTGCCTTTAAAAGTCTCCCCTTTGTCGGTAGCCGAAACCCGATGATGAAGATGGGTGGAGAAAGTTTTGCTTGGGTGAAAACGTTTTTTTAAACATTACATCCAGTGAAGGAGACACGGAGAACCCCGGACTTGATTACGTGAAGGTCTGACTGAACTGATCTTCCATCTCTCATACAATCCCAGATCATTTCTAGCCATGGGTCACTTTAGTGTCTATACATATGGAGTAGGTTTGTTTCTGAATTCATAATCCTTCTGATTTTTTTTTGTCAGATTGGCTTCCCTCCATTCCTTAGCATCATGAGCAAGCTCAGTCAGGTAAACAAACTGATAACAGCAGCTACACTGGGCTTGAAATGTCACTGACAGGTGTGTCCAGTAACTGTGTGTGTCCAGTAACTGTGTGTGTCCAGTAACTGTGTGTGTTCAGTAACTGTGTGTGTTCAGTAACCTCTGCTTCGTTTATGTAGTCCACTATATCCGCTGTCCTCGAGTACCTGATCAGCTGGTTTGAGGAGAATGACTTTGTTCCACAGTTGGTAAGTGCAGGTAAATCTTCCCATTTAAACTTCAGTGTCCAGGGAGCTGAATGGTGATTTTTAAAATCTGCCTCCACAGGGCCAATGGCTGTATGCGTTACTCGCGTGTTTGGAGAAACCTCTCCTACCTGAAGCACATTCACTTATCAGACAACTGGCAAGACGGTGTGCTGGCGTACGAGCTAACCTGGTACACCCTCCACACACATGAACCCATTCTGTCCTGTAACCTGGTGCACACACCCTCCACACATGAACCCATTCTGTCCTGTATCCTGGTACACCCTCCACACATGAACCCATTCTGTCCTGTAACCTGGTACACCCTCCACACATGAACCCATTCTGTCCTGTAACCTGGTACACCCTCCACACATGAACCCATTCTGTCCTGTAACCTGGTACACCCTCCACACATGAACCCTTTCTGTCCTGTAACCTGGTGCACACACCCTCCACACACATGAACCCATTCTGTCCTGTATCCTGGTACACCCTCCACACACATGAACCCATTCTGTCCTGTAACCTGGTACACCCTCCACACATTAACCCATTCTGTCCTGTAACCTGGTACACTCTCCACACATGAACCCATTCTGTCCTGTAACCTGGTACACTCTCCACACATGAACCCATTCTGTCCTGTAACCTGGTACACCCTCCACACATTAACCCATTCTGTCCTGTAACCTGGTGCACACACCCCTTTAACCTTCTCATCTCCTTCTTGTATGTGTTTCCATGTATACATCGTTCCTTATGAGTGACAGCCAGACATGGTGATTTTTTTGGACTCTTCCAGGAAAGTAAAGATGATGAGAGGTTGTCAGCACTTAACCTGATGATTTGCATAGTTGCAAGGTACTTGACACAAATATGTAACCCCATCCCTGTACTTTATAAAATGGCAATTATATTAATAAAAATATGTTTTGTTTAAAGGTATTTTGATCAAAATGATTTGGCTGACAAAGATTGAAGAAGGAGATCGTGTAAATACCTTTCACCCTGTGCAGTTTGATCACTTTGGTGAAGGATTCTTGTGATATATTCAACCCTGATGAACTCCACCTTTAATGACACTTGAATTTTTTTCTGTTTTTCTCCTGTGAAAAGTTTAATAATTGTGACGAATTAACGATGTAAAATTCATGTGTAGTGAAAAAAGGAAATAAAATATTTTAACCAGAATATATCAGTTTGACTCCTACTTACATATACAAATGCATATAGGGCCTAATACATTATATATTTTTCGTGAAGTATTAAAATCTTTTGCTTTGCGCACTGTTAGTACATGTAGATGTAGGCATTGATCTATATTACTATTATATATATATATATATATATATATATATATATATATATATATATATATATATATATATATATATAATGTAATATAGATCAATAGATAGGTGATCTATAGGTGATTATGAACCAGCCTCGGTGTCGTTCGTTTCACAGCGTGTGTTCGTTTCCTAAACCAGTAGGAAGCGGCGCCCGTTTGTCCCGCCCTATAAAGGGCAGCAGCCCATTGGTTAATGTAACTGTCAGTCCGGTGGCTCGCGGAGCTCAGCCTCGTTGCCGCCCAGTGCGCGTGGAGTTGCGCGTGGAGTCCGGAACAGTAAGATGGCGGTGGCTGTGCGAGCGCTGCAGGACCAGCTGGAAAAGGCGAAGGAGAGTTTGAAGAATGTGGACGAAAACATACGAAAACTGACCGGCAGGGACCCCAACGAGCTACGGTACGGCCGCGACCGACCGATCAACCGGCGCTGGGGGCGTGCAGCGCTGCGGCCGGGCCAGAGCCTTCCGCTAGCTTAGCTGCGTTAGCTCGTTAGCTGCGTTAGCTGGTTAGCTGGGTTAGCTCGTTAGCTGGGTTAGCTCGTTAGCTGGGTTAGCTCGTTAGCTGGGTTAGCTCGTTAGCTGGGTTAGCTCGTTAGCTGGGTTAGCTCGTTAGCTGGGTTAGCTCGTTAGCTGGGTTAGCTCGTTAGCTGGGTTAGCTCGTTAGCTGGTTAGCAGCGTTAGCTGCGTTAGCTGTAGTCGGTTATCTCCCCTGTCTCGTGAGGTCGCGCGCTAACTAGCTCACATAAAGGCGCGTGTTGAGGGAGTAAAACGGCGCGGCGGGGTGATTAACGCACCCGCACCACCCGACCACGGGCCCCGCACCTGCACCACCCGACCACGGGCCTCGCACCCGCACCACCCGACCACGGGCCCCGCACCTGCACCACCCGACCACGGGCCCCGCACCCGCACCACCCGACCACGGGCCTCGCACCCGCACCACCCGACCACGGGCCTCGCACCCGCACCACCCGACCACGGGCCTCGCACCCGCACCACCCGACCACGGGCCCCCGCACCTGCACCACCCGGCGGCCCGTCGTGCTCTAGCGCGGGCTGCTAGTCCGTGTGCTAGCTAGCTAAATCACGAGTTTCCGGGTTCTTGTTCTTGCAAAACAAGTCTAAACTTTGTTTAGTGAAACGGAGAGTTTATAATTCTGTTTATGTGAGGCTACTGTAACAAGTTGCACAGAGCCGTCAGTCCCTCCAGTGTGTCTCTAAGGTCTCCCTTGTCTTTTGCAGACCGGGTCAGACCCGACGTCTGTCTCTCACAGGCCCAGGTGGAGGTAGAGGGCGAGGAATTAATTTGCTGAGGTACGTCATTATTTCTGTTCATTAAGGACGAGAGTAAAACGTAAACTCTTCAGTGTTTAATGGTGAAATGTAACATGCTCTGTTTGTAGGCGTGGACTCTCTGATGGCGGCGCTGGACCCCCAGCCAAACAGAGGGATATTGAAGGAGCACTCTTAAGGTACATGAACGCAGGATGGCTGCTGTCTTCAGACGGTTTACAGTGGTGATGTTTGTGTAGAATTAATCTGCAACAGTGCCCTCCACACATTTGGTACTTATGCACCTTATAATAAAGATTGAAGGATTTTGGGAGGATTGATTGAAGGATTTTGGGTGGATTGATTGCCTGGTCTGATGTCATTTTCTCACGGGGAATGTTTGGCAGGCTGGCGGGGGATCAGAGAGCCCGGAGAGATTCACGCCATGACAGTGACGCTGAGGATGATGACGATGTCAAAAAAGTAAGCCAGGTTATCAAAGAACAGGTTTTGCTAAAAGTGTGGAGAAGGATTTCAGAAGCCCACAGTCAGGGGCTCGCGAGTCTAACCCTCAAGGCTAGCGTTTCAGCAGCCACTTTTATATGCTGTAAACGATCTTGGATATACAAACTTGGTGCATAATTAAAACACCCAATATCATTATAGTTAAAGCTATGTGGATGATGTGGAGATGTTTTACTGTGTATATGGATTGTAGGACTGATGTGGTTAGGTGAGAAATGTTGGGGTGGTGACTGACAACTGTTTCTTAAAGCTGTGGTAATTGTAAGTAGGCGTGTAATTCCAACTGTATTGTCTGCTTGTAGCCAGCGTTGCAGTCATCTGTAGTGGCTACCTCCAAAGAGCGCACGCGTCGAGATCTGATTCAAGATCAGACCATGGATGAGAAGGGAAAACAAAGGTAGCAGATTCTGTTGCAATATGTATTTTAACTACATATTAAAGGAACTGCCTGAATATTTCAAACTTTGGACATTTGTCATGATATTTGCCTGACATACAATAATACTCTATGTAATGCCGCTCTATGTAATGCTGCTCTATGTAATACCCTTCCTTGTCTGTCCTTAGGAATCGCCGCATGTTTGGCCTGTTGATGGGAACCTTACAGAAGTTTAAGCAGGAGTCTACTGTGTCCACAGAGAAGGTTTGGCTTTCAAATCTGAAATATAAAATGCTTTATAGTGACTGGTTCTTTAATTCTGGACATCCCTGCACCTGTCCAAGGCTATAAAAGCACTTCGTTTTTTTATCCTAAACGTCCGTTACAGCTCAAAAGACGGCAGGAAATTGAACAGAAGTTGGAGGTCCAGGCAGAACAAGAGCGTAAGAAGGTGGAGAGTGAGCGTCGGGAGCTCTTTGAGGAACGGCGTGCCAAGCAGACGGAGCTCCGCCTCCTGGAACATAAAGTGGAGCTGGCCCAGCTGGTGCGTTCATCACCACAGCTCCTCATAGCCTTCGTACCTCACCACAGCTCCTCATAGCCTTCGTACCTCACCACAGCTCCTCATAGCCTTCGTACCTCACCACAGCTCCTCATAGCCTTCGTACCTCACCGCAGCTCCTCATAGCCTTCGTACCTCACCGCAGCTCCTCATAGCCTTCGTACCTCACCACAGCTCCTCATAGCCTTCGTACCTCACCACAGCTCCTCATAGCCTTCGTACCTCACCGCAGCTCCTCATAGCCTTCGTACCTCACCGCAGCTCCTCATAGCCTTCGTACCTCACCACAGCTCCTCATAGCCTTCGTACCTCACCACAGCTCCTCATAGCCTTCGTACCTCACCGCAGCTCCTCATAGCCTTCGTACCTCACCGCAGCTCCTCATAGCCTTCGTACCTCACCACAGCTCCTCATAGCCTTCGTACCTCACCACAGCTCCTCATAGCCTTCGTACCTCACCGCAGCTCCTCATAGCCTTCGTACCTCACCGCAGCTCCTCATAGCCTTCGTACCTCACCACAGCTCCTCATAGCCTTCGTACCTCACCACAGCTCCTCATAGCCTTCGTACCTCACCAACCTCACTACTCCGATATAATCCCATCTCATTCAACAGGCATGTTACTTTTGTGATCATAATTAGTTCATCCGTTTAGTTTTGTTTATAACACGTGGCTTGATTTCTGTTTCAGCAAGAGGAGTGGAATGCACACAATGCCAAGATTATAAAGTTCATTCGTACCAAGATCAAACCTCCCATCTTCTACCTGCCTGGTCGTATGTGTTCAGCCACCCAGAAACTCCTGGAAGAGTCTCAGAAAAAAATGAACAGTAAGTGCTCTGCTATCTGTTAGTTGCTATCAAGTTCAACTGTGGGTTTAATTATTGCCCATGCGTTAGTTTTGGGTGGTTGACTGTCAAAAATGGTGGTGTTAGAAGTTTGATTAACACCTGAGTTTGTATGTTCGCACCTTGCAGCCATGCTTGACGAGAGGCGTCAGGCTTTTGCCGAACACTTGAACAAGATGGAGGCTCGGCCCCGGAGGCAGTTCCTGCGGGCAGGCGACAGGGCAGCAGAGGACGCCGGCCGGGCTGAAGAACAGAAGAAGGAAGATGAAGAAGAGGGTAAGCAGAGAGTAAGGCTGACAGGTAACCGACATGACGTGGACATGGAGGAGGAGGAGGATGAGGATGAGGAAGAGGCAGGCGAGGAGGAAGTAGAAGAGAAGGATGAGGGCTCAGAGGTCAGGGAGAGAGAGGTGGTGGAGGAGCAGCAGGGGGAGGAGGAGGTGAAGGAGCAGGCTGAGGGTGGAGAGGAGGAGGAGGAGGAGGAGGAAATGGCAGTAGTGGGGGATAAAGAGGTGGAGGAGAAGGCGGAGGTTGCAGTGGTAGCGATGGAGTCGGAGGGCCAGGTTGCGCAGGGTGAGCAGCAGGTGAAGGGTGCAGAAGCAGCAGTAGAAGAGGAAAGTGTGGAGAGTAGGGAAGAAGAGAACCAGGCAGGGAAGGAAGCTCCTCAGCTTGTCGTCCTGGAGTCCCAGCAGACCCCCGAAAACCATGAGGAACCCCAAGCGGCCGAGTGCAAAGGGCCCCCACCACAAGCAGCCGCGTCCTCTGCGGTGCAGCAAACCGCCGCGCAGCCGGACGGCGCCCTGGAGCCCCAGCATAGCCACCAGACTCCAGAAGAGCAGGCGGTGCCACAGGAGCTGAGCCAGGAGCCTGGAGCTCAGCCGCCGGAAGCCACGCCCCCCGTGAAGGGGGCGGAGGAGGAAGAGGCCGGCGGCCGGGCCAAGGCCAGGCGTAGCCGTAGCAGCAGCAGCTCCTCTTCTAGCTCCTCCTCCAGCTCCTCCTCCAGCGGCTCTAGCTCCTCCTCCAGCGGCTCCAGCAGCCGCTCGAGCTCCTCGGGCTCCTCGTCCTCGTCCTCCAGCTCTGGCTCGGCAAGCCGCGACAGGGAGGGTCACGCACGCGGCCGCGAGCGCCGTCACAGAGACGTGGCGCGTGAGCGTAAGAAGAGCGGTGGAGACCGCACTCGCAAGGCGCCGAAGAGCGGCGGGCGCGAGGGCAAAGGGTCTAAATCAGACAGGAAGAGGAGCACTGCAGAGGGCAACAGGTCGGGCAAGAGGTCGTCGCGCAACGAGCGGGACCGTAAGCCCGACCGGAAGGAAAAGCGCCGTTAAGAGGCCGTCGGAGCCCACAGGGTGGTGTGTTGGGGAATGGCGGGGTGCTATTGGAGGAAAACTTGCCTTAAGCTGGCTTTCTTGATTCCTAATGCTCAAACTGTTTTAGAAAATTTCAGTATGAATCCGGGCTGCTATTGTTTTGTTTTTTTTTTTAGCTCCTGTTTTTTCCCCCTCCCTTTCCTGATTTCTTTTGTAATTTTTAGATTTTCTACAGTCTTGATTTTAAATGATTCGCCATGCTAAATATTTCAGTGCTGTCATCTTTCCAACGTCATGACTCCCAGATAGCTGGAGGCAAATGTGAGGATGACCAAGTGTTGCCAATACTGAACACAAGTAACTTTGATCAGTATTGTCGTTTGTCACTGTCGCGCTGTACAATAGCATCTCCTTTTTATTTTGCTTAGCAGTGCAGTGATGTGCGTTTGCCTTTCTTTAAATGCTAGGGTTCTACTTGTACAAGTAGCGTGCAACAGGCCTGTTTTTGGAGAGAGATGTAGACCTTTTGTATAAATTGAAGCATAAACTTCTTGTTGGGACATTAAATAAAACAAAGTAAACAATCTGTCGTAGCTTTATTTTTGACTGCACTTTAATGTATATCTTTTGTTAATGGCCTGTAATGTATTATTGTGATTGAGGCACTGGCCGTTGACTCACTGCACAGGACGTCTTGCATACTAAAATTTTTTATTTATGTTGTAGCTATACATATTGAATGGCAACAAAGATCATGCTTTAACACGTATAAATGGCACATGGTGTTCACTAGCTAATTTGTAAAAATGCCGTAACCTTTGTTTTCCAGAAAGAGCTCTCCCTTAAAGTTTTTCATGTATTTGTGATGGGTTTGCAGTTAATATTTAGTTAAGAATGTTCCTATTTTAGAAAAAGGAGTCAGAAATATCCTGATTGACCCACTACAGTGAAGTCACTGGTATTGTCTCCTCTAAATGCAAGAGTAGGAATACCTTTCCAGTAAGTCCTTCAGTCTGTCCATAATTGAAAGTTAAAATTTGCTTCTGACCACAAGATGGCAGTAGCACCTCAGATGAAGCTGGACTGCTTATATCTGGAGCAGTACACAAACTGCGTTAAACTACATAAGTGTTATGTATGGTTTTACACTGACTAAATTGAGTGTAATGTTCAGTACACAAACTGCGTTAATTAAACTACATAAGTGTTCTGTATGGTTTTACACTGACTAAATTGAGTGTAATGTTCAGTACACAAACTGCGTTAAACTACACAAGTGTTATGTATGGTTTACACTGACTAAATTGAGTGTAATGTTCAGTACACAAACTGCGTTAAACTACACAAGTGTTATGTATGGTTTACACTGACTAAATTGAGGGTAATGTTCAGCACTCTGAGGTGGGCGTGTCCCTCTACAGCTATCTTTAAGAAGGAACTTCACTTCCCATTCAAATCAGCCTCATATTGGCTCAACTGGCGCAGCGCAAGAGAAGCTCCAGACGGCAGAAACCATCAACATCCTGCTCATTCCTCTGTCCTGTGTATGTGCGTCCCTCAGCAGTGCCCCCTTGTGCCCGGAGTGCCTCAGAGGAAAATGAGTACTCGGCTCTTTTTTTGCCTCATTAGTGCTGTGCATCTGTGACGAAGAAGGGTGAGGAAGCTCCTGTATTGATCGTCTTCCAGAGAAAAATGCGCTAAATAACTCCGATTCTCGGGGCTGGAAGACTTTCCTGAGAGGGTGGGGGTGTTGTATGGCTCTCTCCTGCCATCGTTTTCTGGTGTTTGTTTATTAATATTTCTGGACTCGTCTATATATGTCTGGCGGTGTTTAGGTGGCCTAACAGGGCAGGACTATATTCATATCGATTTGGGTGCTGCTGTACGGGTAGGTCTTTATTGAGCATTAAGGGTCCTGAACACATCCCAGATTTAACAAGGGGCATTTGGTACAGAATCTGTCCACTGTCAGTGTGACTTGGTCTAAGATGGAAAATCTGCATGGAAAACCAGCCCAAGAGGTTAAAGACGATACAGGTTTGTTGGCACAGCTGGAGACCTGCTCAAAACCCATTTAAAACCAGTCTGGCTGTTGGGAGCAGAGACCCCCTGTCAGGAAGCCCGAGAGGTTCTGCTGTTGGAACACGCTCAAATGAAGCCCGAGAGGTTCTGCTGTTGGAACACGCTCAAATGAAGCCCGAGAGGTTCTGCTGTTGGAACACGCTCAAATGAAGCCCGAGAGGTTCTGCTGTTGGAACACGCTCAAATGAAGCCCGAGAGGTTCTGCTGTTGGAACACGCTCAAATGAAGCCCGAGAGGTTCTGCTGTTGGAACACGCTCAAATGAAGCCCGAGAGGTTCTGCTGTTGGAACACACTCAAATGAAGCCCGAGAGGTTCTGCTGTTGGAACACGCTCAAATGAAGCCCGAGAGGTTCTGCTGTTGGAACACGCTCAAATGAAGCCCGAGAGGTTCTGCTGTTGGAACACGCTCAAATGAAGCCCGAGAGGTTCTGCTGTTACCAGTCAGTGTTGGAACACGCTCAAATGAGCTGTTTTGTTTTTTTCTTTTTTTAACAACCATAAGATGGTCAGTTTGTTTAATTATGCTATCACAACCCATATAAATCTGCTAGTGAACTTTTTAAAGTTCCAGGCAGAGTGAGAGGATGGAGTCATGGAGTGATGGATTAGATGTCCCTGACATCACCTGTTGGTTTTGGTGTGGCCTTGTCAGTGGTAAGCAATTTCTAGTCAACATAAAACAACTCTCATATCAATAGATTTTTCCCCATGAAAACTCGAAGGCCAAAAGATTTTTGCAGCTCTTAATGAATGCAGAGTCCTCCACCACTCAGCTTTTGAATGTGTGTTAGTGACTGTAGGGCACAGGGTATGTAGGGGGGGTCTGTAGGGCATGGGGTCTGGACTTGTGAAGTGTGTTAAATTTTCATCTGCATTGAACGAGTTTTTCGGCATCTTCAGAGGTGTGAGCATATGGTTGGTGTGTTCACTAAGACTGTAGGTTCTCTAACAAAGTGCCAACCAAATGAGTTTGTGTTACTCTTTAAAAAAAATCAACAACCTTCTTTCTTTTTAATACAGCACTGAAGCCACTGACTTTCAGATTTTATGGTTTCTGGATGTTATCAAGCTGATGAACTCAATGAACTTTACGCCATGTTTGAAATGTTCCCACAGCGTTGACCTTTGATCACAGTGGCCCATGTCTGGCCAAGTGGTGTGTTGTAGACAGCAGAACTCTTCAGTAGTCACTACAATTCAAGGCATCTGCATCACAGACATTGCTGTTCTAGGGAGGATTCTCCCTGATGTTATGCTTAATCGCAAAAGGGAGACCTCAGTCTTGTAAAGCTGATTGGGTGGGTGTTTGAGGAGCCAGGACCAGGATAAACACCAGGACCAACACCAGGGGGGTATTCCAAGAAGCGGGTTTAGCAAACTTAACCCTGAACTCTGAGTTGTCTTACCCCGATCTGACATACTCAGAGTTTTCGGTTCCAAAACGGCGGATCGGAGTTAAAGTAATCAGGGTCGCTCAACTCTGAGTAGGTTGACCCAGACAGAAGCGCGTTCACGAGTAACTATGAAAGGCATTCTTAATGGAACGCAGATAAATAGGATTTATCATGGACTTAAACGCGAAAATCAGCCGAACATCGTATTTCACACCACTGTAGCTTGAAGTATTAATGACTGCGTATGCAGAATATTTAGATACTATTAAACGTAAATGTAATACTGCGGTAGCTGCTAGAGAAAGGCAGTCAGCATGTCAAAAAATTGCCAACAGAGTTAATGCGTGAGTGAAAATGATATTTTTATATTTAGCAGAAGGGTGCAATTATATTATTATTTTCTCCACCTTTATAATACTGTATTGAGTTTTTAAATATCTTTTTATTGAACACTTACTAATTCCAGGTCTAATCTGAGTGGTGTGAAACACACATGGCATCAGATAAAAATGAAGTATAAGAATATTGTACAAAGTGGTATGGCTGTACATAACTATATCTTATTCTTAAAATATAAAATATATTTATTTACAGGAAAAATGAAATAATGAAACATAACGTTGAATTTGACTGTAATGTATATTAAAAGGCTACAGGGTGGATGGTGGAGTGGGTGGTGGTGCATGATTTAATGTGGAAAGCAGTGATTGCAGATGGAGTCTCTGACAACTCCACCATCTCTGTTGTCACCCACATGCATGTAAGGTTCCTCGTCTGTGGGCATGTCAGAGATGGTAGGCTGTCACTCTTCCTGGATGGTTGCAATGTTGTGTAATACCACATATGCCATTATTATGTGGCACACCCTATCAGGGGTTACTCTGAGCCCCTTCAGGCACTGGAACCTGGCCTCGAGGATTCCTAGGGTCATTTAAATTCTTGCCCTGGTTTTGCTGTGGGCCTGATTGTAGCGGGACTGTGGTCCAGGTGCAGGATCTGAATAGGGAGTCATAAGGTAGGCCTATAGGACACTAGGGTTTGCAATGATTTAACTATTACACTGCATGTGAACAACTAGCAAAACTACCGCAGGCCTACTCTGTTCAGATTTGTTGTACAGTGTGGAATCATACACGGATCCTGGCCATCTGGCTTCAACATTTGTGATGAGGTGGGAAGCATCACATATGATCTTGATGGGAAGAACGGTCAGTTACAATAGCTACGTTATTTTTGTTACCATTAAAGATAAGTACATTATTCATTAAGGATTACTAAAGGTTAGTACCTGTACATTAATGCTATGGATGAATTTTCATGTTCTAATGGTGCTGGAATAGGTAGCATATGTAGGTTCCATCAATACAGCCAATCACTCTAGGAAATCCTTAAAATGTAAATGGAATGAAGTTCGTTATATATTGCTTCTCCTTTGCTTAATTTCTTTATTGTCCGTGTGAATTAAAGACAAACCAACGATGCTGTGGAATTCCTCTTTGATGTCCATAACTGGCTTATGCCCAGGAAACACCACAAAACTGGGCACTAGTCAATTTAATGCCGGACATAGTTTTCGGACAGACCGACATACAGTAGCTTTGCTGACAGATTCCGCATCTTCTACACTATAAAAAAAAACTTCCACTAGCAAAAAACGAAGAGCGATGTATAACAATCTGGAGAGAATTTAGGGCTGATCCGCGATGTGTAATATTTGAAATGTGACGCTTAATAATTTTATTGATGTAAGTATTGGATTGTGCTGAAAAACGATAACGTTCATTAAAAAATAATCCGAAAATGATAGTAGGCCTATGTCTATTCGGGGTTTTATAAGGCGTTCCCGACGAAGGCGTTCCCGGCGAATAAACTGAGTTTCAATATCCACATGATCTTCGAGGAAAGGACACGTCATGATGACGTGTTTGTAACTCTGGGTCAGGTCCAAGTTAACCTGCCAGCGAGCAGGTTAGCTTCAGAGCATAAGTTGCTATAGTAACTGACTCCGGTTCTCTCTAAGCTCGGTTTCTGGAACGGAAAACCTCGAGTTTCCGTGAACTCTGAGTTAACTTACCCGGGTTTTCTCGCTTAACCCGCTTCTTGGAACACCCCCCTGGACACTGCAGTGTTGTTCCATTATTTGGGTAACGATGTTGAGGGTAAGCGATTCATTAAAATTAAATCATCGCCTTGATCTGGATAGATGTCTGCAGAAACTACAGACAAATTTTGCTTTTGCACAGGACGCCTTAAATGTTTAAGTGAAATCATTTTAAGGAGGAAATGTTTAGCAAAGACATTTTATTTATGGAATGAGTCCAAGGTTACACAGAGAGGAATAACTTCTGTTTGACTGCTTTTATGCCCATTACCTAGAGAGAGTCTACAGCAAATATGGTCTGGAGAATTACACTCGCCTCTCTGCACGACCCCCCCCCCCCCCCCCCCCCCCACTTGGGCAGAACACTGTGTCTGCATGTGCCTATGTACCAGGTCAGAGGGAGAGCGTTCCTCACCTCACACTCCCCATAATGGGCCCTGGACGTCCCAGACAGGGCCACCATGACACTTAAGTGCTATAACGCTCGTGGAGGAGCAGATGGTGGATGCTCTTAGAGCTTAGAGCAGAGTGCAGTCCCCCCACTTCACAGTGAGAGCTCTTAGGGATGGTTTGTTTGTTTTTTTCTTTAAATTAACGGGCTGTAAACTTGGAACCGACGCACAAAGAGATAGAGATAAAGGCTTCATTCTATACTTAAAGATGGCTCCTGGTTCAGTATTTCTACAAATTGAAATGGGGTTTAAGAAGCAATTCCAGTGCAGTGCTGTGTATCTGCTAGCCTGTAGTGGTATACTTTGTGAGGTTATTAGGTCATAGATATTAGGTTGAGGATAATATGAGGATGTTGGGTCATGTCATGGTATAATTAGCAGCAGACTGAATTCATCACTTGTAATGACTGAATTTGTCCAAATTCGTAATGATCCATTCGTCAGCATTTCTTTATCAGAATTTTGTAAGCAGACGGTGTTTGAGCAGTATTAGTTGGTGCTGTATTTAGCCGGAGCACAATTTGTTGATGCAGTATTTAGTTGGAGCAGTATTTAGTTGGAGCACTATTAGTCGGTGCAGTATTTAGTTGGAGCAGTATTTAGTTGGAACACTATTAGTCGGTGCAGTATTTAGTTGGAGCAGTATTTAGTCAGGGCAGTATTAGTCGGTGCTGTATTTAGTGATTGCAGAATTTAGTGAGC
The DNA here is from genome assembly GCF_052324685.1 of Brachyhypopomus gauderio. Taxonomy (NCBI): domain Eukaryota; kingdom Metazoa; phylum Chordata; class Actinopteri; order Gymnotiformes; family Hypopomidae; genus Brachyhypopomus; species Brachyhypopomus gauderio. Next base: position 1,359,707 of record NW_027506879.1, on the reverse strand, counting down.
GCAGTATTTAGTGATTGCAGAATTTAGTGAGCGCAGTATTTAATTGGAGCACTATTAGTCGGTGCTGTATTTTGTTGGTGGAGTATTAGTTGATGCAGTTCTTAGTCGGCGCAATATTTTTACAGAGCAGTATTAGTTGGAACAGTATTAGTTGGAGCTGTATTAGTCGGCGCTGTATTTAGTGAGTGCAGTATTTAGTGATTGCAGTATTTAGTCAGTGCAGTATTTAGTTGGAGCACTATTAGTCGGTGCAGTATTTAGTCAGTGCAGTATTAGTTGGAGCACTATTAGTCAGTGCAGTATTAGTCGGTGCAGTATTAGTTGGAGCATTATTAGTCGGTGCAGTATTTAGTTGGAGCAGTATTAGTTGGAGCACTATTAGTCGGCGAAGTATTAGTTGGAGCACTATTAGTCGGTGCAGTATTAGTTGGAGCAGTATTAGTTGGAGCACTATTAGTCAATAGTTTTTAATTTACATTTAGTCAGTGCAGTATTTAGTTGGAGCACTATTAGTCGGTGCAGTATTTAGTCAGTGCAGTATTAGTCGGCGCAGTATTAGTTGGAGCACTATTAGTCGGCGCAGTATTAGTAGTAGCAGTATTTAGTTGGAGCACTATTAGTCAGCGCAGTATTAGTTGGAGCACTATTAGTCGGCGCAGTATTAGTTGGAGCAGTATTAGTTGGAGCACTATTAGTCAGCGCAGTATTAGTTGGAGCACTATTAGTTGGAGCACTATTAGTCGGTGCAGTATTAGTTGGAGCAGGATTAGTTGGAACACTATTAGTCGGCGCAGTATTAGTTGGAGCACTATTAGTTGGAGCACTATTAGTCGGCGCAGTATTAGTTGGAGCAGTATTAGTTGGAGCACTATTAGTCGGTGCAGTATTAGTTGGAGCAGTATTAGTTGGAGCACTATTAGTCGGTGCAGTATTAGTTCGAGCAGGATTAGTTGGAACACTATTAGTCGGCGCAGTATTCGTTGGAGCACTATTAGTTGGAACAGTATTAGTCGGCGCAGTATTATTTGGAGCAGTATTATTTGGAGCAGTATTAGTTGGAGCACTATTAGTCGGCGCAGTATTAGTTGGAGCACTATTAGTCGGCGCAGTATTAGTTGGAGCAGTATTAGTTGGAGCACTATTAGTCGGCGCAGTATTAGTTGGAGCACTATTAGTTGGAGCACTATTAGTCGGCGCAGTATTAGTTGGAGCACTATTAGTTGGAGCAGTATTAGTCGGCGCAGTATTAGTTGGAGCAGTATTAGTTGGAGCACTATTAGTCGGTGCAGTATTAGTTGGAGCAGGATTAGTTGGAACACTATTAGTCGGCGCAGTATTCGTTGGAGCACTATTAGTCGGTACAGTATAAGTTGGAACAGTACTAGTCGGCGCAGTATTATTTGGAGCAGTATTATTTGGAGCAGTATTAGTTGGAGCACTATTAGTCGGCGCAGTATTAGTTGGAGCAGTATAAGTTGGAGCACTATTAGTCGGCACAGTATTAGTTGGAGCACTATTAGTTGGAGCACTATTAGTCGGCGCAGTATTAGTTGGAGCACTATTAGTCGGTGCAGTATTAGTTGGAGCAGGATTAGTTGGAACACTATTAGTCGGCGCAGTATTCGTTGGAGCACTATTAGTCGGTACAGTATTAGTTGGAACAGTATTAGTCGGCGCAGTATTATTTGGAGCAGTATTACTTGGAGCAGTATTAGTTGGAGCACTATTAGTCGGCGCAGTATTAGTTGGAGCACTATTAGTCGGTGCAGTATTAGTTGGAGCACTATTAGTCGGCGCAGTATTCGTTGGAGCACTATTAGTCGGCGCAGTATTAGTTGGAGCACTATTAGTCGGCGCAGTATTCGTTGGAGCACTATTAGTCGGCGCAGTATTAGTTGGAGCACTATTAGTCGGCGCAGTATTAGTTGGAGCACTATTAGTTGGCGCAGTATTAGTTGGAGCAGTATTAGTTGGAGCACTAGTTGGAGGTGCTGTGTTAAACACTTATTATTATTGTGAAACCCATGGTGAGATGTACAATTACAATGAGTCTTGTGTTGAATAAAGTGAGGCTGAATATCCTTTAATGCAGGAGGGGCCAACCTGGTTTTCTAGAGCCGCATGCAGCTCTTTGCCTGGTTTAATGCGGCTCCCCAGCCGGTCAGCGCCAGAGACCGTATATATATTTTATTATATTATTTTATATATGTATTATATATACGGTCTCTGGTCCGTGCACTCACCTGCACTAACGGTCTGTGCCGTGGCCCGGTTACCTCATCAGCTCTGAGGGCGACACACTGCTACATCTTCGTGATGCGCGGTTTGTTTACAAGCCTAGCGAACCGCTAATACTTTTAAAACCGGCGTAGTGGAAAACACGCATTTGACTGTCTTCACACGCTCACACGAGTTACTAATTCGCCAACTACTGGCAATCTACACTCGCCACACCCCCAACCCCAACCCCCCCCCCCCCCCCAACAATTTACATGCCCGTGTATGATGGTGCTCTTTGCTGTAACCCAGTAAAAAAAAAGCGGTCTTTGATGGGTTGGCCACCCCTGCTTTAATGTTTTGAAAGTATTCTGTAATTGACCGTAATGTTTTACAGAAGAACACAGAATTAGGATGGAAGGTGTATGTTGGACAATAAGAGGTGCAGCACCATTGCCAGCCTGTTGCTGTCATGGTGGATGGCGTGTTGCAGGTCCAGGGTTTTGTCTCTCTAGATGGCTAAGCTATGGTACAACAGCATGTAGTTGTGTTTTTAAACAAACATCTGAACCCGTGTGTCTGAGCCAGAATGTCATCAGAGATAAAACACAGGTCTGCTGCTCCCTACGGTGTGCGTGCGGACGCTAATTCAAGCGTTTCTATCTCTGAGCGGACCCTCAGGTGAGGTTTATTCCTGTGCACCAGGCCTGCAGTCTCGCAGCTCCTATCAAAGAGATAACTGCAGTTACCATAGCAACCCGTCCTCCGTTAAAGCTGTAAATCACACTCACCTCTGAAGCTGTTCAGTGTCAGTTAAGCTTGTTCAGTGTTGCAGTTCTTTGACTTAGTGTGATCTGCTTTGGGGCTCATCATTTCTAATGCTCATCATTTCTAATGCCATTTTCACTCGTTAAGACTTTTAAACTCTTAATTCTCTACTGATTTAACTTCAGCATCATCTCACCCAATGGCGAAACAACACGTTCAGATGAAGGTGATGTAGCGTGGCTCTGCACTGCAGTGAGCTTCATGGTGTCTGTTTCCTGGGACACAGGACTCAGCTCGTAAAACCTTCCTAACCGCTGTCCCCAAGGCCGGCGGCCAGTTTGACAGCTTCACGACTGCACACGGAGCCGCAGACAAAAAAATCTGGCTGCTTGGTTTACACTACGGCCTTTCTCTGGATATAACTCAACAAAACTAGCTCTGGCTGTCTTTCACTGTGTTACTCTGACCGTCTCTCCAATAAATCAGCTTCTGCGGTGCTAGCGCGTGTAGCCAGGGAGGCGCAGAGAGGCGCAGAGGCCACAAGATGGCAGTTCTCCTGCTCTAATCACATTCCTTGGGCATCTTTGGCCCTGCTCTTCCCCAACTGCCATTACGGATGCTGCCTGAGCCGGCGCCTGCTTGCCGGCTTTAATTAACACACACACACACACACACACACACACACACACACACATGCATTGGAGAATGTTCACCTGGACTGGTCCTCTATTTCTGAATCAGCAGGTGTATGTTGTCTGTGTGGATGCTCAGCAGTGAAGTTACTCCTGTGAATCGACCTCTTAGAGCAGGAGTGGCTAACCTGCGGCTCTTTGCCTGGTTTCATGCGTCTCCCCAGCCGGTCCACACTCTCACCTGCACTAGCGGTTTGTGTCGTGGCCCGGTTACCTCATCAGCTCTGAGGGCGACACACTGCTACATCTTCGTGGTGCACAGTTTGTTTACAAGCCTAGCAAGCCGATAATACTTTTAAAACTGGCGTAGTGGAAAATGGGAGACTAGCGGCATGAAGTGTCTGTGATATTGTGATTGTGATTTGAGTCTCGTTGGTGAGACGCGGTTCTTCTGTCACACGTTTATAATAAACCACATACGAGGTGCAGCAAAGGCACCGCACACGACTGAGGGAGCTTCAAAACTACTGCCGCTGTCTGTTCTCTTCTTCCTAAAGGTGAGCGCAGGTCAGTGGCGTTATAACGGAGTTTATCCACTTTTTACCTAGAAAACAACAGCTGCGTACATAACAGAGCTTGTAGTGTGCGCCCACCTCCTCCAACCGTGACAAAGTCCTGAAACATATCACGACTTATGTTTATATCCAAGTTTGTGTTCATATCACGACTTATGTTTATATCCAAGTTTGTGTTCATATCACGACTTATGTTTATATCCAAGTTTGTGTTCATATCACGACTTATGTTTATATCCAAGTTTGTGTTCATATCACGATTTATGTTTATATCCAAGTTTGTGTTTATATCACGACTTATGTTTATATCCAAGTTTGTGTTCATATCACGACTTATGTTTATATCCAAGTTTGTGTTCATATCACGACTTATGTTTATATCCAAGTTTGTGTTCATATCACGACTTATGTTTATATCCAAGTTTGTGTTCATATCACGACTTATGTTTATATCCAAGTTTGTGTTCATATCACGACTTATGTTTATATCCAAGTTTGTGTTCATATCACGACTTATGTTTATATCCAAGTTTGTGTTCATATCATGACTTATGTTTATATCCAAGTTTGTGTTCATATCACGCCTTATGTTTATATCCAAGTTTGTGTTCATATCACGCCTTATGTTTATATCCAAGTTTGTGTTTGGTTTTTCATGTGCTGTTCGCTTAGCTTGAGTTCACTCCGGTATTTTCGTCAAACGCGCATGTACGTGAGATGAAAACACAGACAAGCTTCCCAGTCAGGACAAGATCATTTCAATAAACAAATTTGTGCCAAGTGTGCTCTCAAAATGGCAGGGAACAATGCACAGCAAAACAAAAATATTAAGATGAACAGAGGTTTTTAACAGCGTAGGCAGCCCTAGCCAGGCACCCGGGGAGCAGTTGGGGTTAGGTGCCTTGCTCAAGGGCACCTCAGTCATGGCCTTAGGCCTGGGAATCAAACCCAGGACCCTCTGGTTACAAGACCGGTTCCCTAACCATCAGACCATGACTGCCCCCACTGTTTGTGTGTGACATTTATAATAAATCTGAGCAGAGGTGTGTGTGTGTGTGTGTGTGTGTGTGAGAGAGAGAGAGAGAGAGAGAGAGAGAGAGAGAGAGAGAGAGAGGTAGGGATGGATGATGTTCAAGTGTGCCCATGTGTATGATGTGGCTCTTTGCTGTAACAGTAAAAAAGTGCCTCTTGGTCTTTGACGGGTTGGCCACCCCTGCTCACTGCTCATTAACGCAAAAGTCGAATCAGCCAATCACATGGGAGCAACTCAATGAAATTAGGCATGTAGACATGGTCAAGACAATCTGCTGCAGTTCAAACCGAGCATTAGAATGGGGAAGAAAAGTGATTTAAGTGACTTTGAATGTGGCATGGTTGTTGGTGCCAGACGAGCTGGTCTGAGTATTTCAGAAACTGTGATAGGATGCCACCTGTGCAACAAATTCAGTCGTGAAATTTCCTCACTTCTAAATATTCCACAGCCAACTACCAGCTGTATTATAAGAAAATGGAAATGTTTGTGATTTTACAGTAACTGAAGCGTATAGTGTGAAGAGGTCACCACCTTTCTGCAGTCGATTACTACAGACATCTAAATTCATGTGGCCTTCAGATTAGCTCAAGAACAGTACGCAGAGAGCTTCATGGAATGGGTTTCTAAGGTTGAGCAGTGGCATCCAAGCCATACATCACCAAGTGCAATGCAAAGCGTCAGATGCAGTGGTGTAAAGCACTTTAAAGTGTAAAGTTTGGTGGAGGGGGGATTATTGTGGTGTGGGGTTGTTTTTCAGGAGCTGGGCTTGGCCCCTTAGTTCCAGTGAAAGGAACTCTGAATGCTTACCAAGCTTACCAAGACATTTTGGACAATTCCATACTCCCAACTTTGTGGGAATAGTTTGGAGCTGGCCCCTTCTTCTTCCAACATGACTGTGCATCAGTGCACAAAGCAAGGTCCATAAAGACATGGATGGCAAAGTCTGATGTGGATGAACTTGACTGGCCTACACAGAGTCCTGACCTCAACCCAATAGACCACCTTTGGGATGAATTAGAGCGGAGACTGAGAGCCAGGCCCTCTCACCCAACATCAGTATGTGACCTCACAAATGCGCTTCTGAAAGAATGGTCAAAAATCCCCATGAACACACTCCTAAACCTTGTGGACAGCCTTCCCAGAAGAGTTGAAGATGTTCTAACTGCAAAGGGTGGACCAACGTCATATTGAACCCTATGGATTAGGAATGGGATGTCACTTAAGCTCATATGTGAGTCAAGGAAGGTGAGATATAATGTAGGGATATTTCCGCATGATAATGATTGAGCTGCGGCCATTTTTCTCTGGTCGCGCTGTCTAAGCGAAATCAGTGATCATAAGTGTGCGGGAAAAGAAATTGCTGTTTTCATCGGTTTGTAGGAGGTTTCTTCCCAGAGTTTTTGTAATATGACATAATTGAATGTCCACTTTCTCTCATCCCGTTAGAAGAATTCGCATTTCGCGCTCCTGTTTCTTTTTAAGCCTGGTTGAATTTTAAATTCGCGTTTGGACCGTTCAAAAACTGTGGGACTGTTCAAAAGATATTAATAGATACGTGGTTGGTCCGATGAACCATGATAACGGCGGGCACGGACTAGCCACATGCTAAAACTAGACAGGGTTGCCAGGTCCTACAAAAATATCCCGTACAAAGTCAGTGTAAAACCCGCCCTTCAGCAGCCTAAACTAGCCCAAAGCACAAAGTTGTTGACGGCTGGGTGGCGAGTGTTTAAAATGGAGAAAAATTAAGTATTATATCGCGATCGATTCTTTGTGTTGACTTGTAACTCCCGCGGTGGCCCAACTCAAAAGTAGCCCAAAAAACCGCACCCCGCGACCCCAGAATTTTTACCCGCGGCTGGATTTTCAAACAAGCCCAATTTGGCGTGAAAACCACGAACCTGGCAACTATGGCCACATGCTAAAGCTAGCCCACATTTATTGATTACAAGATTTCGTTTCGTTTTAGGTTAATTGCATTAATAAAATAGGGCTGATTTAAATGTGAATATCTTTGGACTGGCTTGATCAAATTTGACAATTGATGCATTTTTTTTTGTTATATTGTGCTGCATCTAATAAAACTATTTTAAATGTGATTAAATAATTTTGAAAAAAATTTCCAAGTCCCTATATTTAGGTGTCTGGATATTCCACTATTTACAAAAGATGTTAGGCTTTATGCTCTGGAGCCTTATTTGCTTTTCTGAGTTCACATAGAAATTGACTGCACAAGCTATAACAGACTGTGGAGGCCTGCACGGCCTGTTCCCCCTCTCCTTGACCTCCGTGACCCCTGTGACCTCTGTGACCTCTGTTCTTCATGTGCCCCACACACTCACCCCTGCCAGCAGGCTGCTGTCGATCCTGCTCACCCTGCACCTCCAGATTAGTCCATGACCCGTCTTAATCTGGAGATAATCCAGCCGGGCGCGTGTTGCAGGCAGACAACAAATGGAGATGAAGCAGATCGGGCTGGTGCTGCTGGCGCTGAAGGTGCAGGAGACAGAGATGAATGGATGAGTGAGAGTGATGGCGGAGGAGGAGGAGGAGGGCAGGAGCTGTCTGTCACGTCAGCATTAAAGAGGCCACAGCATTATGCTTTAATGCCCCTGCACTCCTTCACAGCAGATGTTTGGGAAATGGGGGTCTGGCTAGAACTGTGGGTTTTTGTTCAGTAGCAGTTTTGTTCAAAAGCACCCCCCCCACACACACACACACATACTCTTTCTCTCTCCCCATCTTTGTCTCACACTCTCTTTCTTTCTCTCCGTCTCTCACCCCCCTCTCTCGTTCTCTCCGTCTCTCACCCCCCTCTCTCTTTCTTTCCCTCCGTCTCTCACCCCCTCTCTCTTTCTTTCTCTCCGTCTCTCACCCCCCTCTCTCTTTCTCTCTCTCTCTCACCCCCTCTCTCTTTCTCTCTCTCTCTCCCTCCCTCAACTTTCTCTGAGCACTCTTTTAAAATGTCTGCCAAACATCAGGCAGGTTTCAACATGGGAGGGAGCTGAAAGACACCTGTCCCTCTGTCCCTCTGTCCTTCTGTCCCTCTGTCTCTTCTGTCCCCGGCGACCGATGCTGTACACGCGTCTGTACCGATGGAGATGGTCTCATCTCATGCAATGTAGCAGCTCACTGTGCAACTCTTTGGGGGACTTGTCTGCATGCAAGGCGGAGACAGCAGAAATATGAAAAAGCTATTAGTTATACGTGTCATTGAAATGCAAGAAACGCCATCGCATCTGCGGTTCGTCGTTAAAAGGTCAGCCTGATGCAGCCTGAGACGGCAGACATTGCCAGGGAAAGGTGCAGGATGTAAAGTGATGTCTACTGTGGCGGTTATAATCAAGTGTGAAATAAGTGGCCGGTCTCAGTGCTGAATTATAATTAGGGCTCAGGGTTCTCACCCGTGTGCCACTACGCACACACTTGTCATTTACCCCATGAACAACTGCATTACACTACTGTCACGTAACATTCTCCTTCACACACTGACCCATATAGACTCCAGACCTCCTTGTACTTAGTTAGGCATTAGTCACTTCCTCATGAAGCTAAGAGACATTAATAGCCTACAGAATACAAAAAAACTAGCCCAAGTGTTTATTCATCATTCATTAGCTCTTATGCTAAAATTTATCAATGTTTTATTTTCAATAGGAAAGTGATGTATTGGGTTCTGTAAGACTGTTGGGGGGGGAGGGGGGGTCTTTCATGCTTATTGTCACACGTGTGAGTCAAGAGCGGGATTAACGTTTACGTGTAGTAATGCAAATAGCATATAGCAGTAATATGCGCAATAGGAAAACCAGCGGGATGTGGTCAATACAAAGACTGACAACATGGACATGGAATAACATGGGTGACACAAACACACTCACCCCAGTTTATCTCTTAACTAGCTCTTCAGCACATTCTGTTCTATTGGTCACCTTATCCTGTTAACTGCGTCTGTGGTGATTTTATGAAGTTTATAAGAACTGGTCACAATTACTGATAAAAGGACACTCAACAAAATGCAATCAATAATGGACAATGGAAAACACCCACTACACACAGAACTCCAGAAACAAAGGAGTAAGTTCAGTGACAGACTTCTGTCTCTAAAGACAGAAGTTTGTATATCTACCAAACATGGAGCAAGGAGCAGTTCAAACTGTCACATTATACCACTGTAGTACTGTTTTCTTAATATTATTAATATTACTAATTCTTTTTGTTAATGTTCTACACCTATTTCATGTGTGCAATTTAAATTTAAATGTGCAATATTCCTATTGTGTGTAATGTTATTGCTGCTGAATGCTACTGAGAACCTAATTTCCTTCGGGATTAATAAAGTACCTATTCATTCATTTATTCATTCATTTATGTACATATGATGGTTCTCAAGTTCATTAGACCAAACTTGAAAAGCTTCTGAAAAGCCCCAGCAGAATGAGTCTCAGTGTGAACCGAGTCTGTGTGTGAACTGAGCCTCTGTGTGTGAACCGAGCCTCTGTGTATGAACCGAGTCTGTGTGTGAACCGAGTGTCTGTGTGAACCGAGTCTGTGTGTTAACCAAGTCTCTGTGTGAACCAAGTCTCAGTGTGAACCGAATCTGTATCCTGCTCCTTGTGCCATATGCTCATCTGTCCATACAGAAACACAGACGGTGTGTATCCCTGCAAACTGGTCAAGGCAGCAGATTTGCTTGGAGAATGTAGCTTGTTTCTTTTGTCGGTTAATGTGTTCATAAATATCTTCTCTTATCAGTTAATGTGTTCATAAATATCTTCTCTTATGAGTTAATGTGTTCATAAATATTTTCTCTTATGAGTTAATGTGTTCATAAATATCTTGTCACTTAATGTGTTCATAAATATCGTATCTTGTCACTTAATGTGTTCATAGTTTTTCTGTCCTGGCTAAGGTTTATTAAAGGAGTTCGCTGATGGATGTAATAAGTTATTAAAAGCTGATAGGAGATTTTATTGGTTCGAATTCTTGTAAAGTTGGTAATAGACATATTGCAAAACCCTTAAAAATACCCAGAAGCATGATGTAGGATGAGATAGGGAGTAGGGTGATGGGGTCGTGGGGGTGATGGGGTAGGGAGGGGGTGATGGGGTCGTGGGGGTGATGGGGTAGGGTGGGGGTGATGGGGTAGGGAAGGTGATGGGGGTCGTGGGGGTGATGTGGGTTGTGGGGGTGATGGGGGTAGGGAGGGGGTGATGGTGTAGGGAGGGGGTGATGGGGTCGGTGGGGGTGATGGGGTAGGGAGGGGTGATGGGGTAGGAAGGGGGTGATGGGGTCGGTGGGGGTGATGGGGTAGGGAGGGGTGATGGGGGTTGGTGGGGGTCATTGCAATAGTGTAAATGTACTGTAAAGACATCCAGCTAAGTCCTTTGATCAGTCCAGACCACTTATGAAAGAGATCAACTGCTGACTTCAGAGTACAGTACATGGCCAGCGCTGGGTACAGTTGGCTGTACAATATTTAAACATATGGCAGCCTGTTGGGTATTGTTGCAGGGTAGAAGAATGTAATAAAGAGAACACTTAGTCAACATCGCACCACAATGTGCCGTCGCTGCCTCAGTAATCTGAGCATATTTGATCCTCTCACACCACATCGCCTGCAGTGTGGGGGACTGTGAGCACGAGGTTTGACCTGTTTTACAGCAAATGTGTCGGCGAGATGGTGTCAGAAGATCTCACGCTGCAGTGAGTAGTGACGGGAAGCTCTACTTTCACACATGACCAGTGTCACAAGTGTAGCAGAAAGATCTGCTCTGGTGCACCATCTCATGCAGGCCTCTCAGCGTGAGGGCCCGCGATCCTCGTTAATGAAAACACGAGACTCCAGGCTGTCAGGAAATGGGCCTGAGAGAGAAAACACACTGCAGGACCGAAGGAGAACAATTAAGATAAATGCTAATATCAACGTGCTTTTGAACCTTCACTCTCCAGACTGGCACATGAATCAGCTACAGATTACAGACTTTAAGTGTGTGTGTGTGTGTGTGTGTGTGTGTGTGTGTGTGTGTGTGTGCTGTAGAACCTGTTTTGGTACCTACTCCCTACGCCACATCAAGACTACTTGTCTCTCAGAGTTTTGATTCATTCCACTCAAAGTGCATAATGTATTCTTCCCAGCTGCTGTGGAGACTCCTACTGTGAGTGTTTGTATGTTCAGACGCACGCCAGGCAGAGTGAGAAAATATACGGCTGCCTGTTCAAACGCCGCGACCACAAGCAGCAGGAGGTGTGTGTGTTGGGTCTTCCCTTTGGGTTTGTGCTTGCTATACAATATGCAAACTGATAGAGAAACATGGGTTTGGAGCATCTATTCCTGCTAACGGTTGCCAACTTTACACAGTTGCCATGGCAGGATCGACTGTTGCTTTCATTTTTCATTTTTCAAAGTTTCTTGGCTGCTGGTGTTATGACCAGTGGTATCTGACTTTGTTTCTTAACGGAGTTGTGCACAGTTTGTACTCCTTGTTTCTTAATGAAGTTATGTGCAGCTTGTACTGGATATGGTGTGGGTGCGGTGTGGTGTGGTGTGGCTCTGGAGTGTGGGTGTGGGTCTGTTGGTGTGTGGGGGTGGGGTGTGGTGCGGTGGTTGTAATCCAAACACCTCTTCTAGCTCCTCGTAATTCATACAGGTTCAACAACCTAAAAAAACCAGACCGACTCCAATTCAAACACGGCTGAGTCTGAGGATTCTTGTGTGCAGATGGGTACAAAACAACATCCACCCCTCCCCACTTTGCTGTTCTCACCACCACCCATAAAACAACCGCCACCACCCTATGGCCAAGCAGATGTTAGCTGTTACAGTTTAAACTTTATTCAGAAAAGCTTTTTGACTTGAGATATATGCTGAGATCTAACATTAGTTAGATGCACAGCACCCTAAAATAGTGACATGTGAAAGTAACTTATAATTACAAACAAACTGATGTAATTCATGACTGTCGTGTTTCCTGTCCAAGGCTTATAATTTCCTTGTGATCTCATCAGCTGTACATTGGTGTGTACCCAGCGTAAAGACACATGCAGGGATCTGTCGCACAGCTGTTTCAGAACAGACCAAATCCCATTTACCACCGATCTGAGATCTGCCCAGCATGCTGTGTGAAACGTGTTTCCTTTTACGTCAGGAGACAGGTGGCCACTCTCAGTCTGGTGTGCTGATCTAGGGTCTGCCTGTCTTTCCCAGTGCTTTACCACCCAGTGATAATGGCACACGCTGCAAACCACAGCTGGCACAGGGACGCCGGCCAATCGATCATTAAGTGGACACTCGTGCGCTCAGAGAGAGACACTGATCTGATCAACCCAAACGGCTTTTGGCTTGCAGATGGTCTGCACTGATCCACAGATGCCAGATGCATTTTGGCAAGTGGACCAAATCTCCATTTCAATCGTTCAATGACTGTTCTTTAAAAAACAACAACCTTTCCGTGAATCTCTTCCAGACGAGACAACATTCTAGGCTGTAAGGCTGTTTTGCCCTCCCACAACCACATTAGGAATGAATGTTTTGCATGAATATATCAAGATTATTAAATAGTAAAGGGAAAAAGGATTCACAAACAATTTGTATTCTGTGTTGTTTCATGTGTTGATCAAGTGTTAAATTATGTGATAGAATATAGTGGGTTCTAAAAAAGCACAAGGAACACATCAGAAGATAAATGATAAATAATTATATATATAAATTATATATATATATATAATATATACATATACTGCATTTCGTTTATGCATCACATGCTAGTTCACTAAGTACACATTAAGCTTGTAGCCTCTAGCTACAAATGTCTCAGGTGTGCAGCCTCACAGCAGTGTCTGTAGTGCAGGGTTTGTGATGAAACGTTCACGTTAAAACTCACTTTGTAGTGGAATACAGCACCGCTGGCCTGAGCTCCTGCTCTCTTCTTCTGCTCTTCTGCAGTGGCAGGTTGTTTGTTGTGCTCTCAGCACATAATTCCTTCACTCCTCTATCACCTCACATGAACCTGACCTGCGTTTCATCACCTGAAACGCAGAGCACGTGAAGTTTGGCCCACAGGCAGCTTGCCACCGAAGTCATCAAAGCTGCAGAAGCCTCATTGTGGTGTGAGTTTTTCCACAGCTTTTCCACAGCTCACACCAGCTGTCTGCCTCATTGCTGTCCACCTCTATGGTTCTTTTTTTTTTTTTTTTTAACATATGTTTATTGGGTTTTCTTATATCTTTCTAAAACAAAAACAAAAACAAAGGGGCGCAAATATACAAGGTCCAGGAATAGAAAACAAAAACTACATATATAACGAGGTAATTAAGACATACAAGTTTTAAATATAATGAATACAGAAATAAAATTTTTTCCCTTTTTTCCTCTTTCTCTCCCCCTCCTCTTACCCTTAGCTATCTGTCAGTGTCATGTCCAAATACAAAGCGAATGTGAAATATAGTGAGACGGGAATGCAGCGTAATATAATGTCCATGTGAAGGCCAGAAAAGTCCATTAGTCTTTGTTAACTGATTGCAGGTATAACTGTACAGGAGACCAGATCCTAGTAAACTTTTCTGAGTTCTGGCGTAGATCGTATGTTATCTTTTCCATGGGTAACCATTTAGCAATGTGCTTCCACCACATCTCCACCGAGGGGACATCCGACCTTGACCACAATAACAATATACATTTTCTAGCCAAATAGAATAAGATATGTAAAAGATTAATGGTGTCACTATCCAGTGAAGGGTCTACGGCGTTTAAAAGATATACTGTTGGAGACATATCAAGTTGTATGCCAGTTATTTTTCTTATGGCCAGATCAATCCCCCTCCAGTAGTTCTGCAGTTTGGTGCACGACCAAAGAGTGTGTAAAAATGTACCCACTTCAGTAGAACATTTAAAACACATATTTGAGTGGTTTGGGAACATCTTGTGCAGGCGAACCGGGGTAAGATACATCCTATGAAACAATTTGAAATTTAGTTCATGAACATTAATAGATGTACATTTGGGAAATATCCAATTACATATGTTCATCCAGACTTCATCTTCAAACTCTGAACCCAGATCCTTTTCCCATATTAATCTCAAAGTATCGTAGTCCGAAGACGTCATATTAGATAGAGTTGCATATAAGTGGGAAATTCTGTTTCTAGAGCCATCCTCAACAAGCAGTGTTTCCAATTTATTCGGTTGAATTCTAAACTTGTTGCTTTTGATACAATTCTGAGTAAAGTGTCTAATTTGGAAAAATTTAAAAAGGTCAGCATTAGGGATTCCGAAAAGTGATTTGAGTTGGTCGAATGATTTTATAACACCTTCTGTAAATATACTTGAGAAATCCACTATACCGCTTAAATTCCAGCTATTAAGTCCGATGTCTCTAAGCTGAGGGGGCAGATCCGGGTTCAGAGTGAGTGGTGACCGTAAGGATAAGCAGTTAGGTATTTTCATGTATTTTCTAGCATCTTTCCAAGATAACAAAGTGTTATATATTACAAAATTTTCTGAAAGTGATGGTATTTTCTCAAAGTTATAGATGAATGGCAAGGAGGTTAACAATCTTGGGTGACACATAAACATTTCAATACCAACCCACAGTGAATCTGACCTATTAGAAAACCAACTACACATCTGTTTTGCTTGTGCTGCCCAAAAATACAAACTCAAATTTGGTAAACCTACACCTCCCCTGTCTTTGGGCTTTAATAGAGTGGATAATTTTACTCTGGGTTTACCCTTGTCCCAAATAAATGTGCTTATCAAATTGTTTAATTTCTTGAAAAAGTTGGGGGACAAATGACAAGGTAAGTTTTGAAACAAATAAAGCAATCTAGGTAAGATATTCATTTTTATTACGTTAATTCTGCCAAAGAATGTGATAGGTAAAAATGACCAATCTGCTAAATTTTTCTTTATGATATCTAGAATAGGGAGATAATTAAATCTATATAACTGGTTCAAGTCGGGGGTAATTAATATCCCTAAATATCTAAAGCCCGAGTTTGTTAATTGAAATGGTGTGTTTAATTTAATATTATCTGAAATGTTCAACTTAATAGCCATGGATTTATCAAAATTAATTTTATACCCAGATAAAGCACTATATTTAGCGATCAAGTTTATAATTTCAGGAACCGATGTCAGTGGGTCCTTCAAATATAAGAGTATGTCATCAGCAAATAATGAGATACGATGATCTGTTTCTCCGATTAGGATGCCTGAAAGAGTGGGACTGGATCTAATATATTCCGCAAGGGGTTCTATTACCAGGGCAAAAAGTAAGGGAGAAAGAGAGCATCCTTGTCTACAACCTCTTTTGATTGGGAAACTATCAGAGACAAGACCATTTGTTTTAATACAGGCCAAGGGGTCAGAATATAATAATTTAACTATATTTATAAAATTATTTCCTAGTCCAATTTTCCCCATAAGTGCAAAAAGAAAATCCCATTCTACCCTATCGAACGCCTTCTCTGCATCCAATGAGACAATTAAAGCTGGGTCATTTCTTTTTGCTAAAAAATTTATAATATTAAGAACACGGCGAACATTATCAGATCCATATCTAGATTTAATAAATCCTGTCTGATCTGGTTTAATGATATATGGAAGATGTTTATCCAATCTGCGAGACAGCGCTTTGGTTAATATTTTATAGTCTACGTTAAGCAGACTAATCGGTCGATAGGAGGTGCAATCTGTTGGGTTTTTGTCTTTTTTTAATAATAAACTAACATGGGCCATTTTCCAGGAGTCTGGTATTGATTTATCCTGAAGAATATTATTAATCATAGGCATGAAGATAGGGCATAGGTCTGGCCAAAACTTTTTATAAAATTCAATTGAATACCCATCTGGGCCAGGTGCTTTTCCTGAGGGCATGGCCTTAATGGCTTCCCAGATCTCTTCTGGTGAAAAGGGGGCATTCAAATATGCCTGATCTACTTCTGTAATTTTAGGAAGAGATATGTTATCTAAATAATTGAATATATCTGAATGTGAACTGCTACTTCCTGATGTGTATAATGATTTAAAAAAACTGCGGAAAGTATCATTAATTATGTGAGGGTCGTAGGTAATATTACCGGCAGAGGTTTTGATAGCTTTTATAGATCGTTCAATTTGTTGCAATTTAAGTTGGTGAGCCAATAATCGACTAGGTTTATTACCGAATTCATAATATTTTTGTTTAGAGAAGAGCAATAACTTGGATATATGGTGAGTGTAATCCATGTTAAGTTTTAATTTAGCATTCACTAATGAAGACCAAGTCGTGTCTGATTGTGTTTGTTTATGTTGCTGCTCTAAACGCATAACTTCAGCTTCCATTTTTCTCTGGTTTTCGGCCCTGCGTTTTTTTTGTAAAGATGCATAAGAGATTAAGTGACCTCGTAAAGTAGCTTTGAAAGCATCCCATTTGGTTGCACTTGTAACTGGGGAATTGGCATTATTTTGCCAGTACTCTATAATGTTATCTTTGACAAAAATAGAGAACTCCTCCTTGTTTAATAGAAGTGTGTTAAATCGCCATTGGGGAGTTTTCCAGATTGTCGGGTTTAACACTATATCTAGATATACTGGACTATGATCCGACAAAAAAATAGACCCTATTTGACAATCTTTTACCAAATGTGTGCAGTTAGTTGTAACAAAAAAATAGTCCAATCGCGAATATGACCCATGGGGATGGGAATAGAATGTGTAGTCTTTGGTTGTGGGGTGCAGTTCCCTCCAGATATCTACAAGGCCTGATTGGGCACTCAGATGTCTAAGTACTTTAACAGATTTAGCATTAACAGTGGGAAGTAAAGAAGATTTATCCAAACCAGTATCTAGGACACAATTAAAGTCACCGCCTAGAAACCCAAGACCCTTACAAGATTCATTAAACAGAACAATTACATGTGACCAAAATTTGGGATCATCCTCATTTGGTGCGTAAACATTCAATATTGTAATGTGTTGTCCAAATATGAGGCCTGTGAGCAAACAAATCTACCCTCAGTATCTTGTTCCACTGATTCCATAATAAATGGGATGTTTTTATGTATAAGTATAGCTGTACCTCTTTTTTTCGAATTATAAGATGATGAGTATATTTGACCGACCCAGTCCCTTTTGAGTTTCAAGTGTTCTTGTGCAGATAAGTGTGTTTCCTGTAATAATGCAATGGTGGATTGTTGTTTTTTAAGAAATGTGAGAATTTTTTTCCTTTTCACTACATCCCCTATACCCTTCACATTCCACGTTACAAATTTAAGTGGACTGCACATTATTGGACCTTAAAGCAGCATAATATGAGATATAAATATGCAATATTATTTTTACATCAACAAATGAAGAGACATAAATCCCCGGACCAATAAACAAAAAAGTAAGCAAATAACCACAAACAGTAAGAAGAATGTAAACAAACACCCCCTCAACCCTCCCCGGCCCTATCCCCAACTGATAGGGCTCACCCTGAAATGAGAAGACACCATAGATGTAACGTGGAAACTTTGTGGTGCCAGAGAACAACACCCTCCGGGACGTAGCTACCTATAACTAATCGTCCCCACCCTCCTCCTATGTAACCATCGCGAGGAATAAAAATGTGAGAAAAAATGACATTAAAATACATCTGTTCCGTTTGTAACCAAGCTGCATGGTTATTATTAATAATGATTTATATACTCACGTTGAGCAGCTTTTAACCCCAAACGAAACCTCCCCGGTAGAGTAAACATATCACCTCGGTAAGAGTAATACACTTAAGAGTTTCACTGTTCAGTTCGGACTGTGATCGAAGGAAGCCACGAAGTTACGTGCAGATTCTTGGTTCTCGAAAAGTTGTATCTTCCCATCACGTAAACAGCGAAGTTTGGCTGGGTAAGCAAAGCCTCGGTACATGCCTCGCTGAACCAGGACTTTCACCTCAGCATCAAATTCGCGTCGTCTGCGTAGCACATCAGCTGAGAGATCCGTGTAGAAGCGCAGGGATGATCCGTTGTGAGAAATCGAACGTTTTTTGAGTGCCGCTCTTAAAATGGCTTCTTTGGTAGTGAACCGTAGAAATCGGACCAGGATGGTCCGCGGTGTGTTTCTGGAGCGGGATGTTAAAGCTGGGGATCTATGGGCCCGTTCGATTTCAATGGGTTGAGCGCTCGTAGGAAGATCGACCCAGGAGGGAATATGGTTCTGAAGAAACTCAGCCAGGGGAACACCGCTTTCAGCACCCTCCGGTAAACCAATAATTTTAAGATTCTTTCGTCTTCCACGGTTTTCTAGATCATCGACCTTTGTTTGTAAAATCTCCGTTGTTTTAAGTAATTTAGCTGTTTGGGCTTCGTGTGTGGTTAGCGAATCCTCCACAGACGAGATTCTGTTTTCAGTTTCTTCCAATCTGCTTTCTGTAGCGGTTACACGAGCCACCAAAGTAGCCAGTGAAGTTTCCACCGAAGAGACAGAATCAGAAATAACTTGAAGGCGACCCTCTATATCAGGTATCACCAAATGGCGGACCGCGGTCCGGATCCGGACCCGAACGCCGTCCTGTCCGGACCCAATCACATTCCTGATTAACTGGATACGGACCCAAATGCCAAAAAAAATTTAACGGGAGACTATATTTTAAACCGGAGAATTTATTTTCAGACGAGTGTTACGTTCGCCACCACCCCCCACCGCTCAACAACTTTCGTTCGCCACCGCGGACCCGGACCTAAGGTCTGAGCTATCTGCCAAAAATGGACCGCGGAAAGATTTAATTGATTACCCCTGCTCTATATTATCCAGACGGCCACTGATAGATTTAAGTTCAGTCAAAATGGCCATGTGCGGTAGTGTATTAGCCTGATTGCTAGCTTCGTCCTCGTCAGTGGATTCCGGAATTTGTTTTTTCTTGTCCTTGAGTTTGTGGGACCGTGTAGACGAAAAAATGGGAAAATCCTTGTCGCCGGTAGGGTCCTCCATAATTGTATCAAGTGTAATAGTGAATTTGGAAAATTAAACCGAGGTAAAAATCTTATTAAGAGAAGTGTAGGGACGGAGTCAGAGTCTATGCAGCCGTCGCCATTCAAGGTCACGTGGTTCCCCTCTATGGTTCTTTTTAATACAACACGGGGGTTCACTTTCTCACTACAAGGATCTCTCCACGCTTACTTTTTCACATTAGTTTCTGACTAATTCACAGTTAATATGGTAAATAATATATTAATATCCATTAATAATAATAACAACAGAAAGTAAGTCTGGAGCTTATGGGGTAAAATACTGGCAAAGCTCGAGTACATCAGCTAGCAGTCACCAAGCTGAGACTCTGGTCTCTGTCTCCACTGAGGATGAGGAAGGGTGACGAAGAGCCTTGGTCAGGCTCTTGCTGTTCTTGTAACTGTGTTTTGCTAACTGACTCTGATCTTATAAACCTTTAAGGGAATGTAATGGTGCAAATAGATGGAACCTTATGGCGCATTTCCACTAGGGCCTGCTTGGCGCGGTACGGTTCGATACGGGTCGGTTTGTGAGTGTTTCCATTAGTACCAGGCCCCTGTGAGCCGGCCCCTTTGGGTACTATTTTCGTACCGACTCGCTCGAGGTTCTAACCGTTCCGAAGCGGTACAGTTCTGTGACGTGGAGTAACAGCATGACACTGATTGGCCAGGGAGTGTCGTCACAGGTTGCGTCAGGAGAGCGACTCCTCCGCTATGCTATGGACTCCTCAGCCATTTTTAAAACCCAAGGAGCGAAGTCTGTTCCCTGGTCAAACGCCGAGGTACAAACCTTTCTGTTAATAATCAGCGATCAAAAAATCCAGGGCGAACTGGACGGGGCCACTAGAAATGTAAAGGTTTTTAGCGAGGTTTCCGCGCTAATGGCCACTCATGGCTACCAGCGGTCCGTTCAGCAGTGCCGGTCGGTCCAAGCTAAAAAAGCTTAACGCGATTACCGGGCGGTGAAGGACCATAACGGACACAGCGGAGCAAACCGCAAAGACTGGAAATGGTTCCAGCAAATGGATGTCACATACGGTCACCGGCCAGCCAGTAACGGAAGAGAAAACGTGCTGGACATTGTCGGTGCTGGAGGCCACGGAGAATGGTGAGTGTATTGTGATTTCACAGTTTTACTACTAGGCTCGTAAAAGATGTAATATGAACGTAATATGAACGCATCTATTGTAAACGCAGGAATTTAGAGCTGTGTTTGTAGTTAATGTTACCACCACAGTCACTACTGTACAATAGCTAGCTCTTAGCCTTGCTAGTTGCTAGTTAGCTGTAGCCATAAACACAGCATGAGCAGCGATGACGTGCTACACATTTTGTGCAGTTACGCTATATTGTTGTTGCTTTCACGGGAATGCTTGTGTTTAATATTTGTTATTTTTTACGTTCAAGATTCCCCTTCCACTGACGAGGCGAGCGGAGTTGGCGGAAAATGTTTCCTTCAACCGGGCTTTCCTCGGGGTGTTTGGCGAACTTGTGAACACCATGCGAGACAGACGCCAGTAAAAGCACACAAAATGTTGCTTGTAGTACTATAAATATTTATTTCATATAAAGCTATACGTATATATTTGCTTTTTGCACTTTTTTAAAACTATAACTATATTATTTACATATGTTGTACTTTAAATATCTATATTTCATAATAAAGTTTGATTTCATTTGATTGTATGACTGATGCTTTTTATGCAGGGTGTGTTCAGCCTGTTTGAGTAATACCAAATTATTATCAATAATTAGAGCAACCACATACAATAATGAAGATAAAGATAAATAAGATACAATAATGCTATGTGTTAAGGGGCGTCGACCGGTGTTGTGGTCGTATACAAATGATGTCACGACACTACAACCCGCGCGCCAACAGCGACTCCACCCACATTGAGGTGGTTCACCATTGTAATGGAAACACAACGCGACCGTACCGTTCCGTTGCGAATCGACCCGTACCGAACCGTACCGCGCCAAGCAGGCCCTAGTGGAAATGCGCCATTAGATCCTGTAGAAAACCAGGTGCCAAGTTGGTCTAAAGGCTCAGCAGCCATGTCAGCTACACTGGCTCACTAGCAGCGGGGCCTGTCTGCGTTGAGGCTGTCTGCACTGGTGCTGTCTGCGTTGAGGCTGTCTGCACTGGTGCTGTCTGCGTTGAGGCTGTCTGCACTGGTGCTGTCTGCATTGAGGCTGTCTGCACTGGTGCTGTCTGCGTTGAGGCTGTCTGCACTGGTGCTGTCTGCTTTGAGGCTGTCTGCACTGGTGCTGTCTGCGTTGAGGCTGTCTGCACTGGTGCTGTCTGCGTTGAGGCTGTCTGCACTGGTGCTGTCTGCATTGAGGCTGTCTGCACTGGTGCTGTCTGCGTTGAGGCTGTCTGCACTGGTGCTGTCTGCGTTGAGGCTGTCTGCACTGGTGCTGTCTGCGTTGAGGCTGTCTGCACTGGTGCTGTCTGCTTTGAGGCTGTCTGCACTGGTGCTGTCTGCGTTGAGGCTGTCTGCACTGGTGCTGTCTGCTTTGAGGCTGTCTGCACTGGTGCTGTCTGCGTTGAGGCTGTCTGCACTGGTGCTGTCTGCTTTGAGGCTGTCTGCACTGGTGCTGTCTGCATTGAGGCTGTCTGCACTGGTGCTGTCTGCATTGAGGCTGTCTGCACTGGTGCTGTCTGCGTTGAGGCTGTCTGCACTGGTGCTGTCTGCGTTGAGGCTGTCTGCACTGGTGCTGCCGGTTAGGCCCGTTTGCTTTCATGCAGAACGTGCTGAATGTCGCTTGTTCCTTCAGACAACTGAGGCTTCAGACTGCATCACTTTTCACCCCATCTCCACTTAGGAAGCAAAGAATGTCTGTGTGTCTGTCAGATGCCTGCAAAATGTCCTGAAGGTAAACAGTTTGTTCCCGTACCCCTGAAAGGTGAACTCATGCACATGATACATGCATCCCAAGCTTTGGCCATCCTGGAGTGAATAAGACAACTCAACTCATTACTAAGACGTACTGGTGGTCCTCTCTCCATGATGATGTTAGAGACCCTCGTTCTCTCCTCACAAACTCCATTCCCTCCCCATTCCTCGCAGGCCTTGGACACATATAGTTGTGGACTTCATTACTGAGTTGCCTAAGTCAGGTGAAAACAGCGTTATCATGGTTGTTGTAGATTTTCTAAGATGTGTCATCTACTTCCATTCTCTAGCCTACCTTCTGCTATGGAAACGGTGCAAGCTATCTTCACGCATGTGTTCTGCATATTTGGGTTACCTGAGGAGATCGAGGGTCCCAGTTCACCTCTCAGGTTTGTAGACAGTTTTGCAAGATGTTGGGAGTAGCAGTGAGTTTGTCGTCAAGCCATCTTCCTCAAACCAACAGTGAGGTCGAAAGGATCAATCAGGAAATAAGGCACTTCAGGGGGCGCTGTTGAGCAATGAGGAGATAAGACGCGCTAGCTGTAGCTCCTGCAGAATTTAAACTTATTAAAATTCCATTAAAACCAAACATACACAAGCTAAATTGTTTACTTGGATGTTTGTGGACTTGTGATGCCCAAAGTGACAAAAGGACACCAGAAATGGGCAAACTGAAAGGGAACACCAGGACCGAAACGTCCGAAGGTGGAGGCCCAAACGAAGCGCCGAGCCGGAGTGGGAAAGACAACCCCAAAACAAGCGCTCAAATCGCGGATAGGCAGGCTGTGCTAGCCGCTATAGCAGCGCTACAAAGTTGTCACAAGCTAAATCGGACATTTGCACTAAAATTTATGAAAATATTGCGGACATGAGTACAGTTTTGAGAGGTGAAATTGCTGCGATGAAGGCGGAAAGTGACAATGCATTTATTACTGTACATGCTCACCTTCATGATCAAAACAACTTAAAAAGTTTAGTTGAGTTGGCTAATGCTGATTCCGACGTTGTTGCGGATCTCAGAGCTAAAGTTAAGGCACTGCAAAGTCAAGTTAACCAACTCTCAGAAAAGTGCCTGGACCTCGAGGGGTGGTCGAAGCGACAGAATTTGAGGAGTTAAAGAGGGGCTGGAAAATGGACAGAAAACTACTTTGTGGCACAGCTGCTGACAGATGTCCTACAACTGGATGAAAAACCAGTGATTGACCGAGCTCATAGGGCACTGCGAGTGCACCCGGATGACAACGAACCACCTCTGCCTCTGATCTTCAGGGTGCACTACAGTCATGCTTTCGAAAAGATTCTAATTCTAAGAAAGTAATGCAGTCTAGAACCCTTACATATCAAGACGGGTAAATTCTAATTTTCAGAGACTTTCCCCCTGCTGTTGTCGAACGTCGTGCGGCTTTCACACCACCAGAAACCTATTGCCAGAAGGAGTGCAATTTAGCTTATGGTCGTATGTGCCAATCAGGAAGGAAGAAGAGTCTAAGATACGCCTTTATTCTGCCCACATGATGCATGGTGGGAAACGGGAAGTTCGGGAAGAGTGGTGGCAATTTAAACTTCTGCTTATGGAACGTGAATGGTATTAATGAACCAGTTAAGAAGGGTAAAGTGTTGCTCATCTTAGCTCATTACAAGCGGATATTATCTTTCAAGAAACACACCTAAAGCATGACTCACACGAAGACTTAGATGTAAGTGGATACAGCAAATTACCATTCAAATTTTCTCATAAAGACTAGAGGTGCAGCTATTCTAATCCGCAGGGGGGTTCCTTTTAAACAAATGTCCACAATTGTTGACAAGGATGGGAGGTATGTAATTGTTGTTGGGGAGATTCATTCCACCCCGATGACCTTACTGAATGTATATGGCCCAAACCATGACGACCCAGAATTTTTCAGAAAAGTCCTAAATTTGATATAGGACATTTCCAACACTAACCTAGTCATTGGTGGGGACTGTTATTTTGTTTTGGATACATACCTGGATAGATCTTCTACCATTAGAACAGAACCCTCAAAGGCATGCAATCTCTTTAGGTCATACATAGAGAATATAAATCTTTATGTTTGGCAGCTCTCTAACTCTTCAGGCAGAGAGTATTCCTTTCACTCCAAAGTACACAACGTTTCCACAGAGGTAGACTTTTTCCTAGTTGATGGCAAACTATTGCCCTATTGTTACAATGGCGGCAATTAGTGTCACACCATTAGTGTCATTTGCACTTAAGCTCCCTGGGCATATATCCAACCATAAAAACTGGAGATTTAATCCAGAACTCCTTACAAACATCAAGTTCTGTGAATACATAGAAACGCACATAAAACTTTTTTGAAACTAATGATAAAGATAACATTTCACCCAAACTATTTTGTGAAACCTTTAAGGCGTATTTCAGAAGCTCTTATCTCTTTTCAATCATGCCTTAAAAAGAGTAATAAGGAACGTACCAGTTACCGAGAGCTGGCGAAATACGAACAGTCAAAACTGAAATAAAGAAACCAATAACAGACATAAAAACACTATAAAAGAGAAGTGGGAAGAAGAGAGTTGCAGTTTTCATATAAAGACATCTAACCCTAACTAAATCATTGTGGGAATAAATTTAAAATCCTAATTTAAGGATTCTGAAACGCAGTTTAAAGTTTGCCCCATCTTATCGCTATATCAGCTTCTTCATTTCAGCTTCCACATTCTAAAGTTCTTATGGTCCTTCGTGTTTTATTTCTTCAACAGGTCTTTTGAATGGCTGTTCAGTTGGACATTGGTGAAGCAGAGTATGTTATTTTCCTTGCAGATTTGGTTTTAGCTCAACATAGAGTGAGAAGTTTGAGAAGGCAATTTTCAGTTATAATACAATAATTCAAGTAGCTATAAAATGTAACCTGTCATGCAAACAAGTGT
This sequence comes from Brachyhypopomus gauderio, assembly GCF_052324685.1. Taxonomy (NCBI): domain Eukaryota; kingdom Metazoa; phylum Chordata; class Actinopteri; order Gymnotiformes; family Hypopomidae; genus Brachyhypopomus; species Brachyhypopomus gauderio. Next base: position 1,334,710 of record NW_027506879.1, on the reverse strand, counting down.
ATAATGCAAATCTGTGTTATGTTCATGCTTATGTTGTGCTTTGTGAAGGTGAAGGAAGACAAAGAGAAACAAATTTCTGCCAGTAAATTAAACATCCGCTGGGTGGAGAAAGATTCTGAAGGATGCCCACTGCATAGAAGAAGCAGAAGTGGAGAAAAACGTAAACGTGTTTCATGTTCAAGTTTGTCTTGGGTTTTCTGTTAGTTTTTTAATTTTTTTTTTACATGTGCAGCGATCTTTATTCATTTTTGGCTAGCTAGGAATTAGACTCATTTAAGTTCTTATTTTTATAGGGTTGGCAAGACCAGAATTTTAATAATGAAGTATCACGAACTTAATGAATAAGAATTAAATACTCTGTTTCACCTTTTGTGTGTTGTTGTGTGGTCACTGTTTTCAGAGTGTTTGTCTGTATATCTTGCTTTGTAGGGACTTCTGCCAGTAAGGGCCTGAATGAGGGCCGGAGTGGGCCACTTTTTCAGTCTGGGAGTTTCATGCCCAAATCCGGCCCAAAATTATTTTTCCCTCCCAATCGGCCCAAACTAGAGCTTGACATGAGCCGGCCCATCGGGAATCCTCCCAAATCTCCCGATTAGCCACTCCGGCTCTGGCCTGAATCATTCGGAGAGAGTTGTACTTGAGAATGTACCAGAACTGGCTGATTCAAACTTGTCTCAGAGTGTGGTTGGTAAGATGATTGTTAAATTAATATTCATTAAAACAATAGATATAGATATAACTCTTCATCTCACGCTATATATTTTTTCTTCACAATATTTTTCAATTCTCAACTTGATTTTAGATAGTGAGCTACAGAAACTTCAAGAGATTTTAACATTAGCTGATGCTGATCAGGTCACAGAACGTCCGTCAACATCCACTTCATGGCAATTTCGCCAGGTTGCAGCTCAAGATGAATGGCAGAAAGCAAGGCCATACCACCTGGACTGCCTCCTCTCTTCCAGAGTGGCTGCAGAGAGAAACTGTAGCCACTGCTTGTCTTCTGCAGTCCTTTGCTGCAGAGACTGCATGCCAGAGGAGTGGCTGTGTATGGACTGTGACATACACAGACACAAAAAACTGACACTCCATAATAGGGAATCATTCACTGAGGGATTTTTCAGGAGTATTGTCCCAACTGTGAGCTTCATGAAAGAAAATGGAAAATATATACAATGTAATCAAGGTAGAGAATTCATGATTTTGTTTAAGTGATTTAAATAATTAATTTTTGTGTAGGTTTATGTTAAGTATTAAATTACTTGGTTATTCATTATTTGAGCTTCTATTTTCAGCATGCCTGTTGCCTACTGTAAGACCTCTCCCACTGTGCTCCTGTGGCCCAGAAAATCTAACTGAGTCATTTTGGTTTGCATAAATGGTATGTAGGCTTTTGTAATTAAATTAATTGAGCCAGATTTAGAAATGAATGGACTTGATTTTAAAAATGTTACATGCACCATATGAGAGATTCAGATAAAATAAGTATATATTCTTCATTATACAAAACTGTTTTACTTCACTCTGTTGACTAAAATAACCTGTGCTTCCTGTCTTATTTTTTTTGTTTGTGTGACGCTGGAAGGAAGGAGGCACGACGAGCGTCGAAAGGTGCAACACACAACGTTTAATTTCACACAACAACGTTAAGCTCAGTGCGGAGCGCAAGCACATCCACACGACACTTACACAGGCATGGAACTTTAGACAAAGACGAGCACAAGACATTGCGCAAACGCACATTATATAGGTGATTAACACATACTCTCGTGATCTCGAGACAAGGCACAGGTGTGACTACGAACACGCTCACAAATGACCCACACCCACGGAACTACTAATATGGACATAAGTGGGAAGGGTCCGGAGCTGTCACCGTGACAGTTTATTTGTTTTAGGTCGATATGATCTGCGCTTACCAGTTACAGTGTGTAGATTATGCCAGACACAATGGACACCAGATAGGAGCGACCTCATAAAAAGTGGTTATTGGCCTGAATTTGTAAATGCTGAGACCTTGTTTACAATAGATGTTTTCCATACGTTTTTGGAAATGAAAACTGCTGCACCTAGTCTATCAAGGCAAAGTTTTTTGCAGATCTTAGATGGGAGGACTCAGCAGTTTGGAAGGGTAAGTCCAGTGCGGAGTAATATATCTTTAGGTGTTCTTTAGGACTTTTCATTTTAACTTAAACAAATTGTAACCTTGCAGTTTGGGAAGATACATGGAGACATGTTTCAGAGAAGCTTCATGGAGTACTCATTCTGCAAGTTTCAGTGTGACAAAATGGCTTTTGTGGACCACTTCACATGCTCTGCTTGTACCCCGAACATGACTGCCGTTTGTGCAGATGGCAACAGAAAACTCTATAGGTTTCGACAGTCAGCAGGGTAAAGCTGCTTTATTCATAGTAAATGTATGTAAAATGTATGTAACTGTAGGTATAATTCCATGTTAAAGGTCAGAGGAATCATACTTTCCTGGCACCTTTATTGCAAAAGATATTGATGTATACACATTTGTTGAAGAGGTCAGGGGTAAAGTGAAAATGTTAGTACAATTTGAATTCTCTCTGCCCTTGTTATTCAAATGTGTATATATTATACTTGTAACTAACTAAATTTATTTTAAACAGACTCAAGGCAAAGGAACATGTGGTAGAAGCCAGTGGTCAGCCGCACGTGAGACTGCACGAAGTTCTCACAAACTTGATGAAGAGGGTCTTGAAGTGGCTGTCTGCAGACATGGAATACTACTCAAAGCTCTCAATATGTTCAGGGGTGAGATTTTTGCATATCCCTTGTTCCTACAGAAGGAGCTGCATGCAGCCACAAATGCACATTTCTATTGCACTGACATTACTTGCAGGTATTGGCCTTTGTGACAGGCAGGGTGAGCGAAATAAAATGGAAGCGATCACGCCAAGTCTCAGGGAAAAAGGAAGGTTTAATGAAGAAAGTGTGCAAACCAAAAACCTGTGAGTCGATCCGAATTAAGGATATAATAACCAGCGGTCAACTGGTATAAAGACAAGACATATATAGACGAACAAACGACCCTCAGGTGAGACGGATCACGGGCCCTGCCCACCTGAGGGACGAACACAACACCATAACAACAGGACAACTGCCGCTGTGGACGGGGGCGACCGGCAGGGGGCCCTCCCCACAACGTGACATATCCCCCCCCACCAAAGCCGAACTCCCCTCCGGCTGTGCGGCTCACAGCGGCAGCACATAAAACAGAGCAAAGGGGCGGGAGGGCGGGGACAAGACAGGGACCCGTTCCCTGCAGTCCTGGAGCTGGAACATAAAAAACAAACAAGTTAGGTCACCTCCCTGGGCGGGACCCTGGACCGACTGGGCCGTCAACCAGATGAAACCACGCCCTCACGCCCTAACCGGCCTTAGGCCGCTTGAGCCCCACAACCGTGTGTGGACCGGGAGCACCAAGCTCACCACACGTCACAGGTGTGGATGTGTGCAGGCTGCCACACTGGGGTGCGGCCACAGCACCTACCGACCACCTCCTGAACCAACCTCTCCTCTTGGACTTGGACATTTTTTTCAAAATTATTTAATCACATTTAAAATAGTTTTATTAGATGCAGCACAATATAACTAAAAAAAAAGATGCCTCAATTGTGAAATTTGATCAAGCCAGTCCAAAGATATTCACATTTAAATCGGCCCTATTTTTTTAATGCAATTAACCTAAATCTTGTGATCAAGAAATGTGCGCTAGTTTTAGCGTGTGGCCATAGTTGCCAGGTTCACGGTTTTCACGCCAAATTGGGCTTGTTTGAAAATCCAGCCGCGGGTAAAAATTCTGGGGTGGCGGGGTGTGGTTTTTTGGGCTACTTTTGAGTTGGGCCACCAACAAGTCAACACAAAGAATCGATCGCGATATAATACTTAATTTGTCTCCATTTTAAACACTCGCCACCCCCTCCCCCGTCAATAACTTTGGGCTTTGGGCTAGTTTAGGCTGCTGAAGGGCGGGTTTTACACTCACTTTGTGCGGGATATTGGCAACCCTGGCTAGTTTTAGCATGTGGCTAGTCCGTGCCCGCCGTTATCATGGTTCATCGGACCAACACGTTTCTTTGGAGCCTTAAAACACTACCTTAAACTGTACAGACTGGGATAAAACTTAAGGAAACAATAAACAAGAATATAATGTAACGGTCCACGTATCTATTAATATCTTTTGAACAGTCCCACAATGTTTTTGAACGGTCCAAACGCGAAGTTAAAATTCAACCAGGCTCAAAAAGAAACATAAGCGCGAAATGTGAAATCTTCTAACAGGATGAGAGAAAGTGAACATTCAGTTATGTCATATTACCAAAACTCTGGGAAGAAACCTCCTACAAACCGATGAAAACAGCGATTTTTTTTACCGCGCGCTTGCGATGACTGATTTCGATTAGACAGCGCGACCGGAGAAAAATGGCCGCGGCTTAATCATTGTCATGCGGAAATATCCAAGTCCCTATATCATGTGTGGACTCCTCCACCCAACCCAGGAGTGGTAGGCATTCCCCTCAACGCTGGGAGAACCGCCCCAGAGCCCTCCTGGTCACCCCGAGAAGGAGGGGGGGGTCTCCATCCGGTAGACCCCACAAGGTCCAGGAGTGCCGTGGTCCACCGCCAGGAGCAACCTGCAACACATTACACACACACGCACTCATTCTACACACAACACAAAAGCGCATTTGCCCTGACTGTTTAAAACCCCCCTTTACCCAGGGGGGAAGAGACCCCTTCTCAGTATGAGGAGACGCCCTGCTACTACAACACCCCAGGCTTCCCCTGCCCACATAAAGGGGTTCAGGGGCACCTACTAGCTCAGGGGTCCCTCCCAACAGGTCAGGTCTCCTCGCGTAGCTACGCCTTCTCGAGCCTGGCTCGAGACCCCATAGCCCCCCCCCAAAAAAAATTTATTTGGGGCGGCCCTAATAACAAAATTAATTTTATAACTCAACACAAAACATACACGTGCACTTACCCTGACCATCTTGGCACCCCGCACCCGGGGGGAGGGGTCTCCATCTCAGCACGAGGGGACACCAAACAGCTCACCTCCTTTAACAGGAGGGGGGCCCCTACCGGCTCCGGAGAACACCCTCGAATCCCTGGTCCGGGCCTCCATAGGAGCTGCACCCTCCGTGCCACCCACTGTAGCACAGGACCTCAACTGGACCCCCTCCCAACACACAGTAAAGAGGTAGGTGCATGAGAGGAATTACACAAAACAAAACACACTACACACTAGGACAAAACGAACACGCAAAGACAAAATACAAACAACAAACGGACCGGACCTACACATGCGTGCGCTCTGTAGACCATGACGCGCCTACTCCAGCTCTCTCTCTCACCATTTTCACTATGGGATCCGCGAATACACAGAGAGAGAGCTATAAACAAGCGGCACTCGCGTCACGCCTACAGGGATGCGCCTCTCCGGCTCGCAGTCGCTCACCCCCGTCAACATGGGATGTCTGGTGAGCGAGGCGAAAAAAGCCGAGATGCTCTCGCATGTCTGGAATTTTTTATACTTTATTTACTATGTAAATTAAGTAGTACCACAATCAGTATGACTATGTGTGACCTCTCCGTTGGGTGTTCGACCGCCCTGCTCAATGAGGATGGACACCAAGTGCGAGGATGTAGCTTTATTGCCTGCAAATGAGCGTAGCGACAGTACACCGTTGGTCTGGCTCGGTCGGCAATACAGGCACTGCAGTGTGCTGAGCATTCTACTTTGCAATGGTCGTATAGTGTTTTTTTAGGGGTGGGACGCGATAAAAAAATTAAACGGAAGCCTTGTAATTAATTAATCGAAATTAATCGCATTTTAATTGCATTTCAGTATTTAACATGAGAAATATTAATTTAAGTTTGAATGATGAATGAATCAATGAACATAATCATAAACCTCAACATCTTGATTATTTTTCCACCAGTCTACTACACAGACCAATAGATGAGTGCAGAAAACAGTTCAGAACACTGCAAATTCTGACCAAAAATGTTGTTTAATTTTGGGAGTTTTGCTCAGGATATTGGAAGAATTGAAGTAAATCACAAGATGTTTTTTAATACCATTTTAGATGGTATATTTTTCTTTAAGTTCCCAGGCCTGGAAGTGCTCCTGTGATAAGCGAACTCCTTCCTACATAAAGTGCAAATAACACTATTTTTGTTTGTACTTCCATCTGGAAGTTTCTTATATTTAAATTTCCCATCCACCAGCGTAGCGTCTTCAGTCATCTCCATCATGATCTTATTGTGCGTCTATATAATGTGTATGTCTGGAACTCGTGCACTGAGAATCATTTCACAGTGCAAAAGTGTCTCATGTGTTAAATGCGTTAATTTTTTTAGTGCGTTAATTTTCCTAGTGCGTAAATTTTCCTGTAATTAATTAATTGAAATCGATTAATCGAAGTCCCACCACTAGTTTTTTAAAAATAAAATACAATTTCCAATTAAATCCAATAAAAGAATCAAATTATTTTCCAGCTACATCTTCCTTTAAGAGAATATAAAGAAATATACAGTAAAAGAAAGAAATTCCACCAACTCATAGCAGATGCACATTATAGCATCCCAACCACGTGGTGAACTAGCATTAAACAGAACAGCATGAATGAGCATACCTGCAAATGAGCGTAGCAACAGTACAGCGTTGGTCTGGCTAGGTCGGCAATACAGGTTAAAAGGATAGGCTAATGTTAGCATAGGCTAGCTTCGTGTTGGTAAACCTAAATGTGTTGTGCAGAGGCCAGTTGACTTTTGATGCATGTAATTTAAAACAGCAAGTATAAAAGTGCATATTACAATGCTACAGTACCACTCACAACGTTTATTTTACGTTTACTGGGCCCAGCCTGTGGAGCTGTACTTACCACGGCAGTGTGCAGAGCATTCTACTTCCGGGCTGCCCCGCTTCCCGTATTTATATCGAGCTGCAATACCCGACCGACCTGCAGGTGGTGCCAGCCCATTTAGCAGGAATTTCATCAATAAACATGACAATAATATACATTCAACAATAAACAATTACATACCGTTACATACATCCCCCTGAAATTCTGCAAAAATGGGGATGCAGGATGTAGTACAAAGAGTTTGTGTGCAAACTACCTCTCCTGGCTCAACTTGGACGGTGTCTAAAGACTCATTATGTACAACAGAACAAGCAACATCTGAACGTGCTGTGCTGTATGCTGGACTATGAATTGTGTTTGTGTTCGCATGTGCAATACACTGACTGACAGAGTCTTCACAACTACCAGTTGGTATTTTTTAGGTGACTTATTTAGCAAAGCATCTCCATCTCCATCGTCCTCTGGAGTGCAGTCATGTCCCAGTTGTGTATTCTCAGGAGACTGCATGAGCCAACTCCTGGTGCGGTCATTAGGATGCTCTTCACTGCACAACATAGAGCCGGAAACAGAAGAGGCACCATCCAGTCCTGAACCCCCTGAGGATAACAGGCTCCCATTCCGCTCATCTGGAATCAAAAAGATGGCAGGGAGTAACAGGTTCCTGTGCACAACTCTTTCCCACAATGTCTTTTATGCGGTAGACGTTGATCCTTGACCGTACTGACACAACCTCATATGGATTTGGGTGCCATTTTTCAGCGATCTTCTTTTTTTTCTCTTTTTCACCTCGATTGGCCAACAATACTCTGTCACCCACAGCCAAAGGTGAACCCTTGACTTTGCGGTTGTAAAGCTTGGCATGACGATCTTGCTCTCCACATGCATGCTTCGTGTTGGTAAATCTAATCTCTGTGTTGTGCAGAGGCCAGTTGACTTTTGATGCATGTAATTTAAAACAGCAAGTATAAAAGTGCATATTACAATGCTACAGTACCACTCACAACTTTGTTTTACGTTTACATGCTTTTGAGCAATTTGTGCAGCTTCAGACAAATCTCTTCTTAATTGTTTGACAAACTCATGGTGGCAGACAATATGGTCATTCTCAAGGACGTGTTGGAACACGACATCAATGGGTAGACGAGGAACACGGCCAAACATTAGATAAAAGGGAGCAAAACTTGTGGTTTCGTGCACTGTGCAATTGTAGCTGAAGGTCAATGTTTGTAACATCTGAGGCCATTTGGCCTTGTACTTTGGAGGAAGAGCTCTCACCATGCTTCCAAGAGTCCGGTTAAAACGTTCAGTGATCCCATTGCCCATGGGGTGATATGGGGTGGTGTGGGTTTTCTGCACACCTGCCATCTTGAGCAGATCCTTTATGAGCCTGCTCTCAAAATTAGCCCCCTGATCTGAATGGATCCTTTTAGGGAATCCATAAATGCAGAAAAAGTCATCCCACAAGCGACGGGCTACTTGTTTGGCGGACTGATTTCGACAAGGAAAAGCATGTGCCATCTTTGAAAAATGATCTGTAACCACTAGGACATCAGTGGTTTTCTTCTCACTCAACTCTGCAGTCCAAAAGTCAATGCACACCAGTTCCATTGGCTCTAAGGTGCGAATGTTTTCAAGAGGTGCACGAGCATTAGGCTCGGGAGTCTTTCCCAATATGCATCTCTGACAGTGTTTCACATAGTATGCAATATCAGTGTTCATGCCAGTCCAGAAAAATCTTTCACTGGCCAAGGAAAGGGTCCTTGCACATCCCTGATGACCAGCTGAGTCATGCACACCATGCAGGGAACACGGTATGACAAATTAAAAGACTTTTCTGTTCAGATGCGGGTGTTTCCTCTCTCTGTACAGTATACTGTTTTTGACCTTCAATTTTTTCCAGTGCTTCAGAAGCCTAAGCACACAAGGAGATTCAGTTGCTCTTTCTCATCTACTTGGCGTCCTGTGCTACTTCACATAATGCAGGGCTCTGCTGACTGTGACATCATGTTCTTGTGAGGCCAACAGCAGACTCTGCGGAATGACGATGGACGGATCCTCCTGAGGAAGCTGGAGTGATTCCGGACTAACACAGGACAGCCGTGAAACACCACCACTGCAATGAGCATCCAGAACCGCAGAAACTTCCTCAGCACCCATGGGACCATCAGATGGATGAAGAGGGTCTTGCCCCAAACCTGGATCATCTTCTGTGCTGTCCTGAGGCTGTAAAACTAAACAGTAGGTTGTTAAGCGGAAAGCATCTTGTACATCGCATTTACCAACTCCATTAACCCCATCCATGTGTGCATAGGGTTCTCTGCCGAGACGATGGCTTATGCAGGACTGGACAAACGGTTCACAGCTCAAAGCACCAGCGACTGTATTCTTCGTACTTGGAACATATTTCAAATCAAAGTCATAAGCTGCAAGTTTGGCCACCCACCTTTGCTCACAGGCATCCAACTTGGGTTTTGTTAGAATGTAGGTCAAGGGGTTGTTGTCTGACCATGCAGTGAAGTGCCTCCCTTTTAGCCAGTGACTGAATTTCTCACAAATAGCCCATGTCAGAGCTAAGAATTCTAGTTTGTGAGCCGGATAATTCAACTGGGACCGAGACAGTGTTTTGCTAGCAAAAGCTACTGGTCTTGCAACAGTATCACCTGGAGGAACTTGGGAAAGAACAGCTCCAATTCCATCGAAGGACGCATCAACAGCAAGAATGAAGGGCTCATTGAAATCCGGATGAGCTAAGGTGACACTGTGTGTGAGGTCATGCTTCAAGATATCAAAAGCATTCTGGCACTCTGAAGTCCAGTCATCCGCAGAAAGCTTTACATGGACAACAGGATTTCTTTTGTAAGGTCGTCTAGTTTTATGGTCTCTACCCTGATCTTTCTGTCCACAGAGCAGCTTGAACAGAGGTTTGGCTTTAGCTGAGCAATCCTCAATAAAATGCTGGTAATAAAGCACCATGCCTAAAAATGACCTAATTTTTTTCTGTGATGGTGTAACGCCATCATTTTCCATCAGATCAGATTTCTGAACACGACTAATAGCGTCCACCTTTCCAGGATCAGTCTGTACTCCTGCGTCACAAATGACATGGCCAAGAAATTTAACAGACCTCCTCAAAAAGTTGCATTTCCTTGGTGCTAACTTGAGGTTATGAGCCTTAAGGCGAGAAAAGATCATTTCCAACCGCTCTAACGCCATCTGCTGTGTGGGGGCAAAAACCATGAGGTCGTCCAGATAACAAAGAACACTGGTGAAGTTCTCGTCACCAAAAATGGCCATCATCATCCTCATGAACGTCGCTGAACTGTTCAACAGACCCTGAGGCATCCGATTGTATTCATGAAGGCCAAAGGGTGATGAGAAAGCTGTGTACTTCTTATGCTCTTCGAACAATGGTACATTATAGAATCCTGAAGTTAAGTCCATAGTAGAAAAGAAAACATTGCCACCAAGAACAGCAAGAGCATCTGTCTGGTGAGGGAGAGGGTGTGCATCCTTTACTGTCCTGGCATTAAGCCATCCGAAGTCAGTACAGATGCGCAGATCACCATTCTTCTTCCAGACCAGGACTAACGGTGACACATACTCGCTGTGAGACTTCCTAATGATGGCCCTTTCCTCCATTTCGTTGAGAGCTGTTCTTAGCTTCTCATACTGGCTCTGTGGCACCCTACGATAGGGTAAACGAAATGGTTTGTCGTCGACAAGGTGTATCTTGTGCACGAAATCAGTGGTCTCTCCACAATCCATTTGGTGTCATGAAAAGATGGACTCATATCTTTTAGTAATTTGCAAAAGCTTGCTTTTCCAAAGATCGGACACTTCACAGGCTTCCAGGTCTAATTCTTGCAGACCGAGCTTGTCCAAGACAGCTTTCACTTCTTCACTGGATCTCAGAGATGGAGTATCAAGGAGATGCTGAGAGTGAGCTTGAATGCTAACAGGTTGAGAGAGATCCTCCACAGCAATACAAGAGAATACATCTGCAAGCTTTGCATGTCTTTTAAGTGTCACAACCTCACTTGTGGGATTGACCAGCTTCATAGGCAGCCATCGATCTCTCCACATGGGTGTGATGACCCTTCCAACCAGGACGGACTTTGACCTACTCTTTGATTGGGTTGGCTCAACAATCACAGTGCTGCCTGCAGATATAGGTGTTGAATCAGGAAGTTTGCCCCAAACGAGGTGCTCGCATTGTGGTTGTAAGGAGATGCACTGTTTTAACCTCAATGTACCAATCTTGTCAGGCACACACTCCCCCTTCCACCTTTCTGTGTGAGAGAAAGGAATTGATGAAAATCATCATCACCTCCAACACCACTGGCCCCTGACATCACACGCCTGTATCCATCTGTCTTGCGCATCAACTGTATGAGTGTCTTGATGGCATTGGTGCCCAGTATCATGTCATCAGTTTGACCAGGGACTACCAGGACTGGGATGAGCATCTTGCAATCATAAACAGTCAGCGTCACATTATACAAAGCCTTTGGGGTGACACGTTGTCCACCACAGCCGATTATGATGATGTCATCAGCAGGGTGCTTCTCCATAGCAGGATCGTGCTGCAGAAGACGAGACTCCGCAGACTCACTCAACGTGCACGCCATGGAGCCACTGTCGATCATTGCTCTTAAACTAACACCCCCCGTTGCAGTAACTGTCTGATTTTGAAATCTTGTGCAAACTTTGAAATATGTCTTATGTGAGGGTACAGCCGAACTAAGGGAACTATACACTGACTGAAAATCATCTGAAGCGTTGTTGGGAGGGCCACTAGTAGGATCCGCACAGTCCTCCCTTTGATGCAGATCCACTAGTTTTCCGACACTTGAGAGGTAAGTTGATCCCTCTTTTCTGGGCAGCGGTTCCTGGAATGATCAGGTGAGTAACACTGAAAGCCTATGGTTATGACAGTGAGTAAAGCAAGAGTGTGCAGCATCGCCACACACTGTGCATGGCATGTTACTGCAATGGTAGGATTACTCTTCAAACACGTCTCAGTCTGGTACTCATCTAAAACGTCTTGAACCTCTACAGCAGACCATTTATCGATTGTCTTTGACCTGAATGTTAAGGCAAGCTCTTTAGAAGGACAGTGTCTGATGAACACCCGCGTCACCTCAGCACTCGGTCAGTCAAATGATTTGCCCTGTTCTTTCAATCGGTCAACAGCAAGGTCCGCAGCCTGGTTGAGCCTAAGCCAATAATCATATGCACCTTCATCAGCTTTGGGTAATGTAGAATAAAAGTCCGCTAGCGGCAGAGGAGAGCACGGGGCAGTGTCAAAGTGCTTGCGTAAAAGACTATATATGGCCTCAGGATTCTTTACAATATCAATCCCACTATTTCTTGCCCCAAACCTGACGATGTCCTTTGCTCTGCCTCTGAGACGAATGAGCATCTCTTCAGCTTGTTGCTCTGTTGCAATGTCCCCTTTTCTAATGTAGTTCCTCAGAAGGTCTTCCCACTCACGCACTGTAACAGAGTCTGAGCTATCCCCTCTGAAGTCAGGTGGGTCTCTAAGCTTCCTGTGGAACACAATCTGTGTTTGTGATCTATCTAAACTCTGCATATGCGTGACATTTGGCGTGCAATAAGATACTGGATCTGTTTTATGCCAACACAAAGGGAGCATATAACTCATCACCCCTCCCTCCTAGGAAGATCTGATCACAACCTGGTTCATCTTCTCCCTGTGTACAAACCTCTTGTACAAAGAGAACCAGCCATGAACCGCACAGTAAAGAAATGGACTGTGGAGTCTGAGGAGGCTTTGAAAGACTGTTTCAGCACAACACTGTGGGAGGAACTGTGTGATCCACATGGGGAGGATATCGATGGTCACACACTGCATAACAGACTATGTGAACTTCTGTGTGGAGAACACCGTACCCACCAAGACTGTTCGGTGTTTCTCCAACAACAAACCCTGGATTAACCCTGATATAAAGGCTCTCCTGAAGGAGAAAAGGAGAGCTTTTAGATCAGGTGACAAAGGGGAGATGAAGGGTGTGCAGAGGGAACTGAAGAGAAAGATCCGAGAGGGGAAGGCCAGCTACAGGAGGAAGATGGAGGTCCAGCTGCAGCAGAATAATGTCAGAGGAGTCTGGAATAGCCTTAAAACTATTTCCAGCCACAAGAAGCCTGACTCCCAGACTGAAGGGGACCAGAAGTGGGTGAATGAACTCAACCTGTTCTTTAATAGGTTTGATCACTCACCTGCCCCCTCCACTTCACAGACACCACTGCTGGGATCTCCCTGTCTGGCACCATCAGCATACTGCCCCACACCCTCTTTTACACCCAACCCCCTCCCTTTCAACTCACAGCCTCCACCAAACGGCTCTCCTGCTGACACACACTCCAGCAGACAGCCCCCCCTCTCAACCCGCCCACCTAACGGCTCTCCTGCTGACACACACTCCAGCAGCCAGCCCCCCCCCCCCCCCCACTCAACCCCCCCACCTAACGGCTCTCCTGCTGACACTCACTCCAGCAGTCAGCCCCCCCCACTTCAGTCTGGCATTTACCACGTCTCAGGTGAGAGGTGAGCTCAGGAGGATCAAGATCAGGAAGGCTGCAGGCCCAGATGGAAAGCTCAAGGCTTCTCAAGTCCTGTGCCGACGAGTTGTGTGGTGTGGCCGGACACATCTTTAATCTCAGTCTGAGATTAGGGAGAGTTCCACAGCTGTGAAAAACATCTTGCGTGGTACCAGTGCCAAAAACCCCACACCCGAAAGACTTTAATAACTATAGGCCTGTGGCACTGACCTCACACCTGATGAAGACCCTGGAGAGACTGCTTCTTGTCCACCTCCGCCCCCTGGTGAGTCCAGCTATGGACCCACTTCAGTTTGCCTACCAACCTGGCATTGGAGTGGAGGATGCCATCATCCACCTTCTACACAGGTCTCTCTCACCTGGAGAATGCTGGGAGCATCGTGAGAATCATGTTTTTTTATTTCTTTAGTGCTTTTAACACAATCCAACCCACACTACTGTGGGACAAGCTGGAGTGCGCTGGTTTGGACCATCACCTCGCCACCTGGATCTTGGACTACCTCACAAACCGACCTCAGTATGTAAGGACACAAGACTGCCAGTCTGATGTGGTTGTCTGCAGTATGGGGGCTCCACAGGGAACAGTCCTTGCTCCATTTCTCTTCACTCTCTACACTGCTGACTTCAAGTACAGCTCTGCCAGCTGCCACCTGCAGAAGTTCTCAGACGACTCTGCTATTGTCGTCCTCATCAGTGAGGGAGATGACAGGGAGTACAGAGGACTGATGCAGGACTTTGTGGATTGGTGCCAGAGGAACTGCCTGCAGATTAACACCAGTAAAACTAAAGAACTGGTAGAGGACTTCCGCAGGGCCAAACACTCTTCCCCTGTACCAGTGAACATCCAGGGAATGGACATTGAGATGGTGAGGTCCTACAAGTACCTGGGTGTTCATCTCAACAACAAGCTGGACTTGTCTGACAACACAGCTGCACTCTACCAGAAGGGTCAGATCAGACTGTATCTCCTGAGGAGACTCAGGTTCTTTGGAGTGGAGCACACGCTCCTGAGGTCCTTCTTCGATGCTGTGTTGGCATCAGCCATCTTTTATGGAGTGGTCTGCTGGGGCAGCAGCATCTCCACTGCTGACAGGAAGAGACTGAACAAAATCATCAAGAAGTCCAGCTCTGTCCTGGGGGGCCATCTTGACCCAGTGGAGGTGGTGGGAGACAGGAGGACCAGGACCAAATTCGAGCACATGTTGAAGAACCTGTCCCACCCCATGCACCACTCCCTGTCAGCACTGAGCAGCTCCTTCAGTGCCCGGCTGCTGCACCCGCGGTGTGTGAAGGAGAGATACCGCAGGTCCTTCCTTCCACACGCCGTCAGACTGTACAACAGCCACTGCTCTCCATAGCTCACCTGTACTGTACAACAAACTGCTCACTGTACTTTACTGCTCTTACTGCTCTACCATGTGCAATATTTAATCTACCATGTGCAATAACCCTAACTGTTTAGAACTACATGCATTGCATATATATTTATACTCTTTATTTATTTCTCTGTATTTCCTGACACTATTCTCTGCTGCTGTAACAATGCAAATTTCCCCGCTGAGGGATTAATAAAGTATTATCTTATCTTATCTTTGTCCATCCGGAGCACCAGTAGTGACAGTTTGTGGTGGACTAAGGTGAGTAATGATGCTGCTTGCTATTTCCCGGCCAGTGTGTTTAATCACATCACTCATTTCACTAAGCACATCATGGGACTGCGAGGCAGAGTTGGGGGTGGATGTGTTATATCTCTGAGGTGTAGGTGCAGCGTCAGGACAGTGCTGTGGAGTCATCCTGCTCTCACTAGCTAAAGGAACTCCCACTGGAACATCACTATTTCCCACAATACGTGCACCATTCCCCTGAACTGGACTGTCGAACTGTAACATCATAGGAATCCCCAAAACACCTCTGCCCCTCCCCACACTTGTGACTATGGGTGTGTGCATTTTTTCATGGGTAAAATTCATCATAACACTACAATCAACAGTAAAACTCACTCACAATAATGTGCAACGTGAAAAAAAATTAAACTTAATAAATTATAATGCTGACTCAATATTCGTAGTACCAGTGATCGTATCAGTCCATCTACACTGTGCACCTGATTCCACACGGAAATATGGTGGCAGAATGAGGCCCGGTTCAGCATGCGATCATCAAAGGCGGGTTCACGGCACCAATGTGACCTCTCCGTCGGGTGTTCGACCGCCCTGCTCAATGAGGATGGACACCAAGTGCGAGGACGTAGCTTTATTGCCTGCAAATGAGCGTAGCGACAGTACAGCGTTGGTCTGGCTCGGTCGGCAATACAGGCTAAAAGGATAGGCTAATGTTAGCATAGGCTAGCTTCGTGTTGGTAAATCTAAATGTGTTGTGCAGAGGCCAGTTGACTTTTGATCAGGGCCAGCCCTTCCATTAGGCGACATAGGCAAAGTCCACATAATCATAATTTCATTGTTTAATAATATTAGTCAAATTAATAATTCTAATTCTGTGGGGAAAAAGACACTACAGAGTGAGTGACAGAGTGAGTGACATCTGCCTGTCCTCTGGTGCCCAGGGTAGAAAAAGGAGAAAAGTGGAGGAAGAAAGGCGGCAAAAAACAGGTAATATAATGGTAATATGTGGTGAATTAACACTATAGCATTGGCGTCAGGGACTTCAACGCTTCTCTGAAGGTTAATTGATCTTAAAAAGGATGCTTTATCTATTATATGTAATATATGTTAATAACGCTTCACCAATAATTTGTATTTTCCCTATAAATCGGCTTTCAAATCGGAAAGAAAAAATCAACCAATCAGAATATTTCACACTGTTGTTTCTAGGTAAAAGAGAGAAAGGCCCTCCCCCCAGGAACTTCTGTTTATCTGTCGCATACCCTTGTCTTTTACATTGAGAGTTTTTATTATAGATTGGCAGTTTTATCAACCAATCATATTATCGAATTAGAATCGTGGGGGCGTGCTCCAATTGTCTCTCATTTTTATTTGAAACAAATCCAAAATGTTGCCAATCTTTAGCTGTTGTGTTTTTCTTTTAAACCAGCTCTCTTGACTCACAACTAACACTCAATCGTCATTGTGGCTTTTCCCCTCTGTATGATCTTAGTGAAAACCGCCACTGTCATCATACTGCCCAATCCTAGTAGATGCTATTATTAGCTTAGCTCAGCAAGTTTTTAAAATAAATATATATTTAAAATAAATATATATTAATTCATTAATAACTCTGTTCATTGCAGATGCACTTTTGAAATAATAATGTTGCAGTAGGCAAATTGCCTGTCACGTTGAGGACCCCGGCCCCTCCCTTTTGGGCGTGTGTTTACTAGGGGTGACCTGCAATAGTCGCTGATTTGACTATAGTCGACTACACCCCCTAGTCGACTATGAACGTCATAGTCGAATGTACCATTCTAACTGCATGGGGGTGCCCAAGGATGCTGCTAAGAATTAGTTGTTACATGAAATGTCTTTGTTTTCGTTATCTATAGCCTTTTGTCAAATAAAATCATCCTAATTTCTGTTAATAAATATTTTAAAATGATGTGTGCACATTAACAATAGGCATCTTCCTTACTACACATTAATACTACTAAAAAGATACAGATGAAAAGTAAAGTGCAAGTTATGTCATCAAGATCTTTGCACGACAACAACCAATATGGCATGCCATTTAAAACGCGCAAGGCGAAAAAAAACAGTTCAGCCGTTTGTCGTTTTGGTCATCTCGTCTCGTCTCGTCGCGGTGCATCTCGGCAAGTAGGCCTATAAACATATTTTGTTGTTGTTTGCTTTTTGGATTTGGATTTGCTCTAGATTTTAAAAAACCCGATTCGACTATTAGTCGACTAAAGGGAAAATCTGACGAATCAGATTCGACTATGAAAATCCTTAGTTGAATACACCTCTAGTGTTTACGTTGTCTACGTCTCCTCGTCTGCGTGTGTGGATCTCCGTGAGTGTGGTTGTGTCTTGTAATAATCCGTCTCACCTGTGGCTTGTCTCGTAATCACGCGGGGCATATGTGGTTTGTCTATTTAGTGTGCTGAGCATTCTACTTCCGGGCTGCCCCGCTTCCCTTATTTATATCGAGCTGCAGTACCCAACCGACCTGCAGGTGGTGCCAGCCCATTTAGCAGGAATTTCATCAATAAACATGACAATAATATACATTAAACCATAAACAATTACATACCGTTACATATGTACTTTTCAAATTTATGCACTGGCTTTAATTTTTTGTTTTAGATTCCATACATACCAGTTGTAGTTGTCAGGGTTCGACCCAGGCACGTGACTCCTGCTGCCACTAGGCGGAGCCCGCGAGCTGTAACCAGGGGCAATCAAGCCCGATAGGTTGCACCTGTTCTACAGCCTATTTAAGACAAGCGACTTCAGCAACTCATTGCTGAAGTTGTTTGTTGTTCTATGCACACACAGCCCAAGCCAGTTTTCTCTCGTCTCCGGACTACCTCTCGTTTCTCTAGTTCTCCTGTTTCTACTCTGAGTGTTCTCAGGTTGTTTTTTGTTTCCTTCCTTCTTCTCCCTCTCTGTTCTTCGTTGGTTTGTTCTCCAGTGTTCTGGTTAACAGACTGGCAGGTAACCAGGTAGAAGCTATAGGTCTTGTTACCATAGCTTCCTCTTTTGTTTCTTATTTTTTCCCTTCCCCTCTGACACGTCGAGTTTGCCTCCGTGTACTTTTCGTTTTTTCCCATTTTTCTTTTGTGGACGCGTTGTATTTCTTTCCGCGTGTTTTTTGTTTGTTTTACTTACCTGGTCTTTACACACGTCGAGCTTCTCCGTGTTGTCTTTCTGTTGTTTCCCTCTGGGGTTTTTGTTTTCATTTTTTCCCGCATTCGCGGAGGTTTCATTTGGCTGTTTTTTGCCGTTTGTTTTATTGGGTCGCGTTTGAGTCCTCACCACATTTAAACCAACGCGTCACCGCCGAGATCGGCGGCGAGGCGTAACAGTAGTAGCAAACATGCCCTTCAACACTCAATTGAACAAACGTTTCTTGGTGTGCATCAGAAAAAAGCAAGTCTGTTTAATAACACTGTTATGTTTTGTCTACCTTTCTTTTACCAATTGATATTGTTTAACAGTTATTTGAAATGTTTTTACATTGGAACTTGTCCATGCTAACTCTAGACCATGGGTTAAAGCAAGAAATTTTCATTTGACTGAAAAATTTTCCTGGCAAAAGACAATGCCAGCAATCACTGACAATGTGGTGTAGTTGGGACGAAGCCTCTTTTGCCTAATTCTACACAATAAACACATTTATAAAGTATATTTATCTAAACAGCCTGTGTAAGGAGAGAAGAGATAATATATGAAGCAACAAAATGCAACACCTGAGCAATAAATGTAAATAAATGTTTATATAATGGAGTTATCTGGGGGTCCTCTTCCAGAAAATTATTTAAAGATCAAGTCAAATTTATTGAATCCTGGTGAGTTTTAAAAGGTATGAAGCTCTCTTGTTTTTATCAGATTCACTATCGCAAAAACATAAGCCGTAAGATTACCTGCTTTAAGTAGGTATGTTACAAAAAAATTTAATATCCAAAAATGGCTAATTAAATCACACCACTGGACAGAGCTTTTAAATACAAACAGAACACCACCATCCATGTTAAATTGGTTTAGAAATAAAAAAATTGACATTTTAAATGGAAGAAATGACTGTATTAAATCTAAATGAAGAAAAGTCTGGGATCGGTGGAGAGATTCTTAAATGACCATAACTTCTATATTTCACTACAAATTCAAATAAAAATTGAAATGTAGTCACTTTATAGTATGGACATGACATTATAATATTCAAAATTAATGAACAAATGAATATTTAATTAGTTCATTGCGCTGAAGGCGCGCGCAAAGTTACAAAATTCGAGAGGTGCACGACTTACGCAAGGCTCTCGCGCACGGGTGGAACCACCGCGATTACGTCATTTTCGGCACAAGGACCCTCGATTATATGATTCTCTCACTGGTGCTCATCAGCGCTGGATGGATGACGGCGGTGTAGTCATGTTTGCGGAGTTCATACACCTTTACAAGGTGCAATTTAAGCACTTGTACGTCACTTTCAAGGTCCATTTCAATATTTCCCAGCATGTTAAACTTAATAAAGTTAAATATTTATACATATACTCGAAATGATTTGAAATAATTCGCTTTTTTATCACATTACTTAATGGTGGTTTATTTTCAAAACGCCCAATCTTAACGTCTTCACGTTCTCTCATGTTTCGTCCTGGAATTACAAGAGGCTCGTATTTGTTAACGTAATACAGGAGAACTATCAGACAGATATTTGTTGTGAAACGAAGTAGTTACAATTTTGAGCATTTTCAAGTATTTTAGCCTAAATTCCAGCACCTTCCAATCCTGGAACACAATGCAACATTAAAATTTGTAAATGTTCATTCCCGTTTTTGATGGGTATTTCTTTTTACTACCACATATCGATTCGGAGACACGGTCACTCGAGAAAGTCTAAGGAGGGAGGTAACTTTTCTACGTAATGTCCGGAATGCGGAATGACCCACAAGTCAATCAAATGACACCGCCGTCATCCATCCAGCGCTGATGAGCGCCAGTGAGAGGATCATATTTCGGCCACAAAACATATAACACGAACGTGTGTGGTTTATTATGATTTGACGGAATTTTCCTCCCAAAAAATCAAATGACGTAAATCCGTCGTAGTGACGGAGAACTTTAACCCATGCTCTAGACAACAACAAGGTTCGTCATTTGCGGCTAAAGAAATTGAGAGAGGAGAAGAGAACTCTTTGAATCAATAAAGTGCTACAATGAACAAGTACCAGAGGAGGGGCGCATAAATACAGAACTTGTGGAGAGGAAACTCTGTGCGGCAGCAGAAGGAGATGGTGGGGCAGACAGTTTAATATGGCCGTGGGAAATCTGTAGAAGTGATATGGGACAGTCTTTGTGTTTCTGCAGCAATCTTTGTTATATCCTACATTAACGTATGTATTTATCTTCTCATCATGAGTGATGGTAATTCCTATATCTTTAGAAACTACTAGTGTCTTCACCAAAAAGAAGATATTTGATGCCTACATGTTCAAAATGAGGCTTCAAGAGGAAAGGGTCATCCTAATGCGTGAGATGAGACAGCACTACTCCTATCTCAGAGGCCAGGCAGGGAGTATTGGCACACTAATAGCAGAATTATCCACTGGGAAAAATTGTAAGTAGCTATTCCAGTTTACACCTGGTCGTTTCATGCATCATGAGTATAAGGATTATAACCCCTTCCTGCTTTTCTCTATATGGCGGAGTTTAATCTAGTAAGATGCTGGACATTTTTAATAACATTATTTTACCTTTGTAGGCACTTTTACAGAGGACAGACAACGTGGGCTGCAGTGCCTTCTTCGAGAGACACTTGCAAATATGGAACACAAAATTAACATCGTTTTATCTAATTATAGGATGGCATTAGGACCAAATGCTATCCTACTCCCTGGAGACGGAACTGAGGATATACCAGAGGAGGATGAGAGTTCTGATTATGGTGATTGGGAGGATGTTTAGTAAAGTTATTTTCATAGACTGTTCAAAAGACTGTCTTTAACAAGCCCCACCTTAAGGACAGAGTCCTTCGGTGTGTCCAAACTTGATTGGTAGTGTATTCTTTTTGGGTTTTTGTTGTTCTGGTTTTTTACTGCTTTCCTGTTTGCACCTCATATCTGTTTTCACCCAGCCTTTACTCTTCACTTGTCTGTTTACTTAATGATGTATGATTTATTGGACAATAATATTTCTGTACAGATTGTGTAGTGTTCTTTGTGCGTTAGTATAATAAAGAAATGTGAATCTGTTTCACTGCATGATGACTTATGATCATGTGTAATTTACAAGTATATAAACTATTAAGTGGAAATAACTGAAATTGGTGGCAGTTCAACTATTTAATGTTAGTACACATTATGTTAATATGTGCCAACTGATGCCAACTCCTACCTGAGGCTCAACATCTACATTGAGGGACTGTGACTGCTTAGCCTGGAATTAGAACTATAACTGGAACTATAGAACTATATCAGAACTATAAATATGAACTTTTACCTGCAGGCCACCCAATGGAGTATGGGTTCCCTTTTGAGTGTTGGTCCTCCCAAGGTTTCTTCCTAATCTGCCTAGGGAGTTTTTCCTTGCCACTTTTGCCCTCTGCTTGCTCATTAGGGCTCTAGACCCATGTGATTGTAAAGCTGCTTTGTGACATGTGTTGTAAAAAGCACTATATAAATACATTTGACTTTTAATCTTACAGGGAGAAGAAACATTGATTTAAAAATTCCAAGTTTTATTCAGGTATATCTCACATATTGCTTCAATACACTTTACCCCTGTGTCAATAAGGTTTGTGATTTAAACACATTAAACATATAAACTACAGTACCCATATAGCCATATGCATAGTGTGAAGGAATTTGGAACAATATGGCGCTGTTTGTAGTTCATGAAGATATGTTAGGGTTAGGGTTACGATCAGCGTCAAGGAGTCATACTTTACACAGATAGCACGAATGTATAAACAAAATAGCAGCAGCAGTAGTATATCTGGTATAAGACAACAAATAAATAAAAACCGCCGCATTTCGCTACGCATCCGCTATGTATCGCGATAACACGATAAGACAATGCAGTCTGAGGGCTACAGGGCCATGCTGGGTCACACTAAATCCATTTCCCATCTGTGGAGAA
Organism: Brachyhypopomus gauderio; assembly: GCF_052324685.1. Taxonomy (NCBI): domain Eukaryota; kingdom Metazoa; phylum Chordata; class Actinopteri; order Gymnotiformes; family Hypopomidae; genus Brachyhypopomus; species Brachyhypopomus gauderio. The sequence continues at coordinate 1,312,479 of NW_027506879.1, read as the reverse complement.
CCGATGTAACTAGACCAGTGGGGAACCGTCAGGGCCCTCTACGCCCTCTCAGAGGGCCTAAAATCTAGGATCTAGGAAAGCATCAGTGAGTACTTGATGTTAAAAGCTTTGATGACAGTAATTCATATAAAGGCAGTTCTTAAAACTAAAGGCCAAGTGGGCCCTGAATAAAGGCCAATTCCTTAGCCAATGAAGGCCAAGCGGGCCCTGAATCTTGTGAGAGTTGCTAGCTAGCTTAACTACCCGTCTAAGAAACTGTTGTACCTGTCTGTCTGGCAACAAGATATCGTGTAAACTGTCAGGTGGTTATCAAGCTAGCTAGCTAACTATCTTAGCTAGTTTTCTTGCCTCCCATTCCCCTCTCACGTCATTCAAGTTATTTAACAAACGTGCATTGCCTTGATCCTGATCCAAACTTGAATGCTAGCTAGCTTTAATCCTCACTTCTGTACTTTAATATAAAGTTATGAAAGTGGCGGGTCTATAAAGATGTGCTAGCTAGTGAACTATCGGTAGCAGTTAGTTTGAAACCAATGTGACCGACAACCATCATGGTTTTCTATTTAAAACCTGACTTGATGGGCTTGAGTGGGCATTTGGAATTGACCACCACTCATGTATTCTTGATGGAATTCGTCCCATTGTGCCGTCATAGGTGGGACGTCACGTGAAATGGAACTCCGAGTGTTGGTGACGCATCGCGGAGCTACTTTCTCACTCCTAGTAACGAGCCGCAGCGAGCAGAGTATCATTTACCAACCGATATAATTCTGGCTAGCGATAATCGCCTGATACCACACTGCAATTCTTACAAGATCGCTTGAATCCGGTCAGATTACAAGTGGATAATCTCATGGGCCTCGGCTACCCAAATTAAATAGTAGGCCGCGTCCTCATCCTGACTTCGCTAGTTAGCTAGATACACGGTGGCTCTTTCTAAAAGTTTGGTGTCGTACACCGCATGTCTCCCGGGTTTGGAGATTGTTCGGGCGCAAAAGACGACTCATCATTTAACAAATTTACGGTAATGTAACCTGTGACAAGCATATATATGGAGATAATTCTGTAGCAAAACTTGTGTGTGAATGACCTGATTTGAGCACTTGTAAAACTAAATCTGTATGTGTATTTTTAATTTGAGAACTTGTAAATTAAAATTTGCACTTGTATTTTTGATGCGAGAACCTGTAAACTAAAAGTTGTACGTGTATTTTTAATATGAGAACCTGTAAAGTAAAAGTTGCACTTGTATTTTTAATTTGAGAACCTGTAAACTAAAAGTTGCACTTGTATTTTTAATTTGAGAACCTGTAAACTAAAAGTTGCACTTGTAGTTTAGATGTGTGAACTTGTAGATTAAAAATCTGAGCGTGAATGTTAAAAAATTACACCGCACAACTTCAAATCTGCTCTGCTCAACTTTTGCAACACATATCTCAGTGTACGTGTTGCAAAACAGATTTGTGCACTTGTATGGGGAAGTGGGCGGGGCAGTGGGGGATGAACAAGAATCGTGATTCGTTATTTTTCGCTGCAAAAAGGAAAGAATCGGAGGCTGAACAGTTACGGATAATTCCATTTATGATGGCACAAACTAGCTAGTGACAAGTATTTTTCTAATAATTATCATTATTTTTCTAAGCAAAGAAACATCATAATGACATTAGAGTCAAGATTTCATCAAGTGCCTTTATTGATCATATTCTAGTATTGCTGTCTAATACCATTTGCCATGCTTGTGTAACCCTATAATTTGAATGTCACTATTATGTATTACTTCCTCTCTCTCGTGCGAGCACCAGTTCTAGCTCCCAAGGTGATCTGAGATGAAGAAGATGAGTAAACTGTGGTCATGAAGGGATGGACATGGTCAGTAACAATACTCAGCACCGCGGGCGCACCGCTGGGGGGAGTGGGTCGGTCGGCCTTGTGTTGGGGCGTCGGGTCTGGGCCTTGGGGCTCTGAGGTGCCTGGCTGGTGGGGGTGGGGCGGTGGCTGTCAGGGGTATCTGGGGCAGGCCGGGGCGCAGGGTTCCGGGCTCAGACAAGCTTGTCTTCATTCCTGTGGATGTCTGCTGTCGTTTGATATGCGATTGGTATGGCTGTGGGTGCTTACATAGGTGTGTTGTATATATGGGACAAGGAGTGTGGGTGCATATGTGTATGGAGATATATATAAGAGATGAATGTGTGTGGGTGTATACGTATGCGAAAGAGAATATGTGTTTAGGTGTATGTGGATGTCCAGACCGGCTGTTCTCTGTGGTGGGGGCGGTGGGGATCTGGGCTTGGATGCGGTGACGGAGGGAGCTGCCCGCCCGGTCTCCCCGGTTCGACCGCTCCCTGCCTCGAGTCGGTGCGGCAGTGAAGCTCGGTGCTCAATGAGCCAGCTAGCTGGCTCTCCTCTTCCAGAGGACATATACACACATGCATGCACGCACACAGTCCTTGTACATTTAGGATCCTGGGGGGCAGGCATGTAACCAGAGGTTGACGAGGTGGGCCTGCTGCCATGGTTCACCCGTCTCCTCACCACTGTCTGTCCCTCAGTTTTTACTGCACTTTAGACATTGAGGGCCTTTGAGGGAACGGTGTCCACGGGGCTTTGTCCACGTTGGTCCCAACACCTGTCCCCTCAATTTTAACAGCACCATAGTATCACACACTACCACACATACATATACACCAACACCTACACACAACACAGCACTGGGGGTGGAGGGGTGGGAAGGCCTTCCTTCACCCGTTTCCTGCTCCCCGCCGGGGCGGAGGTGGGTCGCATGTGCGGGGCCAGGCTGGTGGCGTCCTGGAAACTACTACCGATCCTTGCTGGTCCAGCCATTTGCCCCCGCCGCGGAGGGTGTGTTGGTTTGGAGGTATGTGTGTCTTTGTCCTATCTTTTTATACAGGTAGGTGAATGAGTACATGTTGGGGGGAATATATAGGTATGTGTGTATATATTGGTGTGTGGGGTGTATATTGGGGTGTGGGGTGTATCCTGGGGGAGGCTCTGTTTCCTCTGGTTCCCCTGGACCTGCACTCCTTGGCTGTGGGGGCGCTGTCCGGGGTTCTCACTCTCCCGCCTGTGGGGGCGGGCATGCGAGGGTCACTGGGAAGTGCTGCCCTGGGGCTCCACCGCTCCTGGGGGGGCCGAGGGCGGGTGGGATTCCCGGGTCTTTCTCTGCCTACCTCTGGCCTCTGGGGGAATGTTGTCGCAGCTTTCTACCCTTGCTGGTAAGTACATTCCATACATTTATCCTATGTTGCACATTTATACTAGGTTACACATAAACACACACTCACACATACATCACGTCATTTGTGCTAAATGTCTTTGGTACACTTTCTGCTTTACTTTGCTGTGGTCATTCGAGCTGGTTGGGTTTTTTTTTCTTTTTCTTTATATATAATTATTATTATTTATTTTCCCCTGCCCTTCTGTCTTTTCCCTTTTTATTCTCCCCCTCTTTTCTTGGTCCACCTAACCCCAATAATTATCACTTTGCATATTGTTATAATTGTTATAATTGTCATTTGAACTGTACATAAAAACAAAGTTGTCCTCCAAAGATGGGGGGGTGGAGGTGGGCCATAAAAAAAAAAAAAAAAGTAACAATACTCAGGAATGATGCTCAATTGGTAATAATGGGCCCAAAGTGTGCCAGGAAAATATCCCCCACACCATTGCACCACCACCACCTGTCACAGTCTCCTTGGCAACCCCTCTTGAATGAATGAATGTTCAACTTATATAGCGCCTTTCTATATACCCAAGGTCGCTTTACAATTTTAACACAGGTACAACCAATCACACTCCAATTGCACACAGCGTACTCTCTACCGGGATCCACAGCCCCCTGGGGGACTGAATGGGGTGCAGGACGGGGAGAGAGGACAGACCCTAGTGGCAGAGCACCATCCACCACTGGGCATACAAACGCACACTCAGACAACTGCTTTTTATTGGACATGAAGGGACAAAGACACACACTCAGGGAGAATTTGTCGGGGAATCAGGGACTGCCAATTTACCTAATCTCCATGTTTTTGGACTGTGGGAGGAAACCGGAGATCCCGGAGGAAACCCACGTAGACACGGGGAGAACATGGAAACTCCACTCAGATAGGGACTTGAACCCAAGACCCCAGTGCTGAGAGGCAAACGTGCTAACCACCAAGCCACCGTGTTGCCCCAAACTCTCTTGTTTTGCTTTGGTTTGTGTCTTAGTTTCCTCTTTGTGAGCTTTTATTTTGAAGTTTCTTATTGTGTCTAGGTTCACGTTCCTTCCTTGTACTCCGCCCCCTCGTCATGGTTTTCACCTGTGTCTCATTTATTCCTTGTTTTTGACCCATTCCTCCACAATAGAGGTCTGCGCGGGACTGCTTTTTTAATCCCACTCCCGCTTGTTTTAGACCCGCTCCCGCAAAAAAATCGCTTGTTTTAATCCCGCTCCCGCCCGCACCTGCTTGTTTTAATCCCGCTCCCGCCTGCACCGGCCAAAAAATCGCTTGTTTTAATCCCGCACCCACCCGCCACATTTATATTTCTGTTGCTCCCGCCCGCAATCCTAATATGAATTGAATTAATTAGATTTAGTATTTGAAATTTGAAAATTATGTATTTATTAAAACAGCAATATAGCGATGGATCGTGCTGTCCCATTTCTTACCACAGTCCAAACACATGCCGTCAGGTGACGTACACCAACACTTTCTGACATCTATCACAACAAGCCGATTTCCCTCTCCATTAATTACAATGGAATATGACTTCCATACATCAGACTTTCCTGTAGTTTGCTTAATTGTGGTGTATTCGCCTGTTTTAATTGAATTTTCCACAGCTGAAACTGGTTGACCGTCTACAGCAGGGGTCGGCAACCTATGGCACGCGTGCCACCATTGGCACGCCGAGGCATAATCACTGGCACGCGACACGCTGGACCAGCATCAGCAAAAATATATATAATTTAATATAAATTATTTTATTAATGGATTATACTTTCGCAAGTGACTGTAGTGCGTGACTCCGCACGCACAACTAGCGCGAACGGCGGAGGCATTTATACTTGGCGATCGATCGTGATATAATACTTAATTTGTGTCTATTTACACCACCCCCCCCGCCCCCCGTCAACTATTTTAACTCGCCGCCATAGTGGCACACTCATTGACTGGACATGTTAAAGTTGGCACTCCATGTCTCAAAGGTTGCCGACCCCTGGTCTAGAGTCTCTGCCATTTCTGTATCAAAATGACAAGACGCACACTTCATGTTCACGTGATCAGTTGCTTAGCCAATATTTTGAATTAGTTTATTGCTTACTTACTGAATGATTAGTTGTTTTCATCCTGTTCCTTATGCATGGAAATCATTGCGTTGTTATTATTATAATTTTCTAGACTATTAATTTGCGGGATTTTTCTACATGTATATGTGGTCCCGCTCCCGCATCGCCTGGACTAATTCAACTCCCGCTCCCGCCAATAACAATTAAATTCTGTCCCGCGCCGCAAGATATTCTGTCGGGACCCGCGGGATTACCGCGGGAGTGCAGACCTCTACTCCACAATTCCTCCAGATCTTCTCCAGATCAAACAGGTTTCTGGGCTGTTGCTGAGAAAAATGGAGTTTGAGCTCCCTCTAAAGATTTTCTTTACCATACCATCATACCATCTTTATTTATTTAGGGTTTAGGTCTGGAGACTGGCTAGGCCACTCCAGAATCTTGATATGATTCTTACGGAGCCGCTCCTTGGTTATCTTGGCTGAGTGCTTTGGGTCATTGTCATGTTGAAAGACCCAGCCACGACCCATTTTCAATGCTCTAACTGAAGGAAGGTGTTCCCCAAAATCTCACAATAAATGGCCCCGGTCATCCTCTCCTTAATACAGTGCTGTCGTCCTGCCTCATGTGTAGAAAAACACCCCCAAAGCATGATGATTCACTCCCATGATTCACAGTAGTGATGGTGTTTTTTAGGGATGCACCGAAATGAAAATTCTTAGCCGAAACCGAAAACCGAAAAAGAGAAAACCAAGGCCGAAAGCCGAAACACATTATGCCAATTATTAGTAACATTGGATTTATGGCTAACCTCACTAAAATCAAAGCATTGCTATTCAAAAAATAAATCAACTACAAAATTTGATTTGAAAATATGTATTTAGCACTGACATTACAGTAATGCATATTATAAAATAAAATTAGTGGTGGGCCGTTAATGGTGATAACGCTGACAATGGCCGACCACTAATTAAATTTAACTCGCTTCCAGACCGTTTTTATCTGAGAGGAGAAATATATGTATTTTATACGAGTTAAATTTAATTATAACTGACCTGAAAGATAAATATAAATTCTCTCATAAAAACGTGACGTGAGTTTGAGAAATGTCGTCTGCTCGGCAAAACATAACGGGGGCTCAATGTTCTCTATTAGCCTACGAAATTCCTACGACAGAGAACGGCTGATCGTCTAAGGCCCCCATACTGAAATAGCGGCCCGCGGGGCACATCCGGCCCGCGGGCTATCTATTTCTGGCCCTCGAGCTGTTTTGAAAAGTGTTTTTTTTAGGAATCTTTTTTTTCAATCGCGCTATCCGCTCTTATTTTGAAATCGCGCACCGCGATCTCAAGACGATGCCGGGGATTGCCTTTATGGCAACAACAAACAGGTAGCAGACGCCCAAATGCGTTCACCCCCACCCCCCCCCCCCCCCCCCCCCGTCGACAGTTTACGTTCGCACCCCCCCCCCCCCCCCTCCCGTAACCGGCCCCCTCAGTGATTGAAAAAATAAAATGTGGCCCGTCATTATTTCTATTTGAGTACCCCTGGTCTAAGGCAACGAGTTCCATAATTTTTGGTGTAATGTCCTTTTCCTTGGCGACATCACTGGAAAACTTTTTTGCTAGCTTTATCCAAATAAACACGTGCAGGCGATTTTTGCTTGCGTCATCACAACACATTGTTTCGGCCGTGTTGTTTCGGTGATGAAAGTATTTCGGCCGAAAACCGAAAATGCAAATTTAAGCCATTTCGGCCGAAAATTTTCGGTGGCCAAATTTTTGGTGCATCCCTAGTGTTTTTGGGATGGTACTCAACATTCTTTGTCCTCCAAACACGGCTAGTGGAATTAAGACCAAAAAGTTTTATTTTGGTCTCATGTGACCACAGAACTTTCTCCCATGACTCCTCTGGATCATCTAAATGGTCATGGGTGAACTTAAGACGGGCCTGGACGTGTGCTGATTTAAGCAGGAGAACCATTCATGTCAAACTATGACGTCTTAGTGTATTACCCACAGTAACCTTGGAAACAGTGGTGCCAGCTCTCTTCAGGTCATTGACCAGCTCCTCCCGTGTAGTTCTGGGCTGATTCATCATCTTTCTTAGGATCATTGCTACACCACGAGGTGAGATCTTACATGGAGCCCCAGTCTGAGGGAGATTCACAGTCATTTTTAGCTTCTTCAATTATCTAATAATTGCTCCAGCAGTTGATCTTTGTTCACCAAACTGCTTGACAATTGCCCCATAGACCTACCCAGCCTTGTGGAGGTCTACAGTTGTGTCTCTGGTGTCTTTGGACAGCTCTTTGGTCTTAGCCAGGTTAGTAGTTGGAGTCTTACTGATTGTGTGGGGTGGACAGGTGTCTTTATGCAGCTAACGACCTCAAACAGGTGCTTCTAATTTAGAATAATAAGTGGAGTGGAGGTGGACTTTTTAGAGAATTTTAGCGGACTAACAGGTCATTGAGGGCCAGAATTTTTGCTGATTGGCAGGTGTTCAAATATTTATTTGCAGCAGTAACACAAATAAATTATTAAAAATTCACATATTGTGATTTTTGGATTTCTGGATATATATATATATATAACCATAGCATTGCCTTGCTATACTTCAGACTGGTAGAACTCCTACAATAAACTAATTCCATGTTGCATAAGGTGAAAACAACTTTAATCTTGTCAATGTCTCCATTAGGAAGCTTCTTAAAAATGAATTTTCCATGAAGCAAACCTGGCGGCTTCGTGTCTGCATCCATGTAAGCACACGTGCGATTTGTTGTGGGTGGTAATTCACAGGTTTGAAAACTCAATCTCACCCCCTACTGTGCAATTAGGTTAGGAATACAGCCAAGCTAAACTGTCAAGGTGAAAGTCATCACAGTTTGCTTACCTATTTTGACCCAGCTCCCAACCCAACTTTAAGAATAGATTAATTATTTTTTATATCGCCCGATAAGAGTATCACATTATCGAATGCCATTAACGCCGATAACGGCCCACCACTAATTTTGCGCGGGAGTGAAAAGGCGTGTCACGTAGGGCAACGCCCCCTCTCGTAGCTGTCACTCTGGGTTCCCTCATGTCCGTGTTCCCTGCCTGTTTGTCCCGCCCTGCTTGTTTGTTGCCACGCCCCAGTGTCATTGTTATCACCTGTTCCTTGTTTCGGTTCTATGTATATAGTCCCGTCATTCCCCAGTCGAGTCATCTGTGATTTTGTCTACTTCGTGCCTTGTGCTTTGTCAAACCTGTTCATCGTGAGTATTGTTTCCGCTGCCAGTTTTCCTGCCTGTTCCGTGTTTCCCCCATAGTGTTTAATGCTGCATTAATGCTGCAAGTGGTGTCGGTTTTATGGGAAAACCGAGTTTCCCACCAAAGGGCACGACATGAACACCCTCTGATGTCGGAAGCTGAAGTCGGACACATGGAGATTTTCGATGCAGCACGAACTGCCCGAGTTGTGACGTAAACGCTATTTCCAAAATGGCTGAACAGTACATTAACAGTAAGATGCTAAATAATAATGTACAATTCGTACGCTAATTCCAATAGTAACATTATTTTAAACCTCTATTATCAACACATATTTTTGCAGCATTTGTGTTAAAAAACTAAAATCAACAGCTAATGTTTTGCTGACAGAATAGCATTATTTTAAATTTTGTTCACATACCTATAAACATTTATGAATAGTGGCAGCTACTGTTAAGTATCGTGTACATTACATGATGAATTGACGTGTATGCAATTTGTAAATACTGATGATTAGCCAAGCGACGAACAAACGTTCGACAGCCTCCATTTTTCTTTCATTTCACACACACAAACCACATGAACGCGAGCAAGTCGCGTAATCGAGTTTCACCTCGGAGAAATCTACTGCCCGACTTCCACTTGAATGCAGCATTAGTACTCTGTCCGATTATGTCTGTTCATGTTTCATGTCTGGACTGCCTGCCCGTTGTGACTGCTATTTCGACTCTGTCCAAGGAATTTCCTTGAATAAATCTCGCTCTCCTCAGCGTTTGTGTCCGCCTCCCTGTTCTGCGCTACGCAGAACGTTACAAGGCGCAAATTCAAAGGAACCGAAGCGGAGACAGTAGGAAACGGTAAGCTGAATTTGGTTAATAGTTATGTATAAAGGTCCATCACTCAATTTAACTCTACATTTTAAGATATATATTTAAGAAATAGTGTGAGAATTACCATTATAATTATTATTATTGTGTGCTGGTCTCGAAATGAGGTGTGTTCAGGTAAATGCATGGGTTAAAGCAAGAAATTTTCATTTGACTGAAAAATTTTTCCTGGCAAAAGACAATGCCAGCAATTACTGAAAATGTAGTGTAGTTGGGACACGGCCTCTTTTGCCTAATTCTACACAATAAACACATTTATAAAGTATATTTATCTAAACAGCCTGTGTAAGGAGAGAAGAGAGAATGAACACCTGAGCAATAAATGTACATAAATGTTTATATAATGGAGTTATCTGGGGGTCCTCTTCCAGAAAATTATTTAAAGATCAAGTCAAATTTAGTGAATCCTGGTGAGAGGTATGAAGCTCTCTTGTTTTTATCAGATTCACCATCGCAAAAACATAAACCGTAAGATTACATGCTTTAAGTAGGTATGTTACAAAAAATTAACACCACTGGATAGAGCTTTTAAATACAAACAGAACAACACCATCCATGTTAAGCCTGGTTTAAGCCTTTATACTTGACGCAGCACGAGTGGCGTGAGCAGCGCGAGGGTCCGCACGCCGAAAATGACGTAATCGCGGTGGCTCCACCCGTGCGCGAGAGCCTCGCAGTTTTGTAACTTCGCGCGCACAGCGCTTCAGCGCAGTGAACCAAGTCATGTTTGCCGGGTTCATACACCTTTATAAGGTGGAATTAAAGCACTTGTACGTCACTTTCAAGGTCCATTTCAACGCGTTCTCAACGTTAAATTTAAGTTAAATATTTATACATATACTCGAAATGACTCGAAATAATTGGCTTTTATTCACATTATTTAATGGATATTTATTTTCAAAACGCCCAATCTTAACGTCTTCACGTTCTCTCATGTTTCATCCTGGAATTACAAGAGGCTCGTATTTGTTAACGTAATAACTGTTCAGTCAGACAGATATTTGTTGTGAAACGAAGTAGTTACATTTTCAAGCATTTTAAAGTACTTTAGCCTAAATTCCAGCACTAATGCAACATTACAATTGGTCAGGTAAATGTTCATTCCCCTGTTTTTGAGGGGTGTTTCTTTATCACATATTGCTTCGGACTACACTGCAAAAAGAATGTGACGCAGCAAGTAGCCTCCGCCGTTCGCGCAGGTGTACAGAGTCGCGCGCTATGATCACGCCAGGCAGGAGGGGGGTAAAAACTTTTCTACGTAACATCCGCAAATCTGAAGGCGGAATGAACCGCAAGTCAATCAAATGACACCGCCGTCATCCGTCCAGCGCTGATGAGCGCCAGTGAGAATCATATTTCGGCCACAAAACAGATAGCACGCGCGTGTGTTGTTTATTATGATTTGACGGATTTTTTCCCCAAAAAAATCAAATGACGGAAATCCGTCGTAGTGACGGAGAACTTTAACCCATGGGTAAATGTGTCGCTGTAACGTAGTTCGCGCTACAGAGCTTGGAGACGGACACAAACGGTAAGGAGAGAGATTTAGTAAGAGGAATTCCAGTCGTTCAAACAGGCAGGGGTCATAACGGGCGAGCCATCCAGGTTTGACAGACGAACAGGCGTGACGATACTAAGAATTAAACAGAGCACTAAGACACCAAACGAACACTTTATACCAAACACGGGGTAAAAGCATACAAACTAGAAAATCAGTCTACGGAAAACACAGACGACTAAGCAACGAAACAAGTAGAACTAACAGACCAGGAAGCGTAGAACACTGAACAAAGACCAAAGAGCATGAATAACAAGAGCACAAACTAACCAAATAGAACAAAACAACCGATGAACGACATGTGAAACACAGGGACTATAAATACACGCAACTACACTAGACACACAGGTGAAGACACTGATGACACAGGCGTGGTGGGGGACCATGGAAACAGACACGCAGGGAACAACAGAGGAGCAGGGACCCGAAGTGACAGCTAGAGAGGGGGGCGTAGCCCTACGTGACCGTCGCATTGCTATCTTACAAAAACAATTTTGTCCCATCTATTTTTTGAGTTTTGTGTAAAATTATATAATCTTGTCTTTTTGTTCTCTATTTTTGTGTTGTTTCTATACACACAAAGGACATGAATGTCCTGCAGGCCTGCAGCCTCGTGCCTTCGACCGCAGCACAGCAGTGCCAATATTACACGTTATAGCACTCCCTCTCATGTATTATTGCGTAAATATTTGTATTTTCTCCCAAGAAGGAAGAAAAACTAAAGAACATTTGTGAAGGAGACTCCTTCGACAGTTGTGAGGAATTCCAGAGAGCACTGAGTTTATGGAGTGAAGAGGGCTACCATCCAATGCACAATTTTTTTATTTATTTAAACATGATGTAGGTAATAAAAACCCCAATTCACTTATTTAAACAATGTACAAACCATCCAGAAAAAAATGAATAAAAAAGTCAAATCTGTCTTCTGCATTCTGTGAAATTAAATAAAATTAAAGGGGCTGATAATGTACTGGCAGGAAGAATATTTGTATACATCATACAATATGGTGTACATATGAGGGTGCTACAGACAGATATTAACTTGTGTAGCGGATACATATATTAGTTTATGGATTATGAACGGGGCACCATCCTGATTGCTCAGGAACTAGTATTGTGATAACGGAGTTAGGTGGAATATAGTTGGATCAGTCTCATTACTAAAGGGTTAAGTTCTGGTTCCGCGCAGTGACCTAATACCATCGACCAAAATATGCATTTACCACCGTGACCAGATGAATAAATGTCCACATTTATTAAATGGTTAATATTACAATTGATACAAAGCATATGAATGATTTGGCTCAAATTGAAACTAAACCTATATGTGAATCTACTAATTTAAACCAGGGATATAATAGTGAACAGCAAAGAATATAAAATTAAACAACAATAGCGAATGATAAACAACTGTCGGATCATGAGATTTATTTATTTAACTATCCTAAGGCTTGCCTAACTAGCGTAGGACCCAGGGACGGACACGAGGTCTTTAGAGAGAGAATAGAAAAGAAGAAAGAGGAAGTTTGGGCAGGTTAATGGTAACAGTATTTACTATTTTGGACTCCGGGAGAAATAGCAGCTGGCAACCCCAAAACAGCATATGAACTGAGCGTCTTACTTCGAAGGAGAGACGTGGTTACGCGGACCAACCGGTGCGCGTTCACGGTTTGTTTCTTGAGGCGGCTAAGGTCTGCGGAGCAGGTCACGTGAGACGGCTCGGGTCGCGGAGGTTTAGCGGTGACGTCACAGTCGAAGCTTGAGGGCGCAGACAAACTTGTGCAGATGACTTGACTGAGAAAGAAGATGAGCTTGACTTGAACGACTAGACGAAATAAAAGTACTTTTGACGACGAAACGTAGAATAAAGAAAATAAAAGAAAATAAAGAAGAATCTTCTGTTGGACTCGGTGAGAGCGTTAGTTGCGGTTTCTTGGCATCGCTCTTCTGGACACGGCGGTGTTCGGCGTGAGTCCAGCGAACAGTCGCGATGGTTTGGCGTGTTCGAGTCTTTGAGTCTCGGCGACTCTGGCGAAGTTCTCCAAGTCTTCCCAAATTACCAGGCTGCCAAGCTCATTGTTTCGCTTCGAGCTAGGGCTTTTAAAACAAGTTTTAGGGGCGTAATTGTAAGGCGCTTTCATGTTCATCAGGCCATTGACCATTTGCCTTTATTAATGAATATTCATGACCTCTGCCCAGACAGGGGAGAGAAAGAGAGAGAGAGAGAGAGAGAGAGGGGGGGGGGGGGGGGGGGGAGAGCGAGGAGTGCCCGTCTTTCCAGGTCTAGTTAATGACTTAACCAAAGAAGACAGATTAACACAATTCGAAGACAAAGTGAACTAATCCTAAATAAATTGTCTTACATACTCTGCCTAAACAAGAACTAACTTGGTTCTATTAGTCTACACCTTGAGCCATTCTCAATTTCCACTTTTGGACAACAAATGACATAATGCACAGACAGGCATAAATGTGAGGTCACATACGTACACATGAGAATGATTACATTCGATGAGTAACATACAAACTAATACATAGATATGCATCAATGTGGTGTGTTTATACAGTAACACGTATTCTAATAAGATCACTTAATACTGAATACATGAAAGATCATAAGTTGTGTCTTTATATCAACCACATGGCACAGTGTTCACATTTAAATGGTCTTGTGGTCCTTTGTTCTTAAGGCTGGAATGCTGAATACTGGTTTCAAGAATAATTAATCTTTCCTTGTATGGAAGGTAGTCAAGTTCGGTGTCTCTAGACTGCATTCGCCGAGCTGGTTCCTGTAGGCTGAATCCCAATTCTGTGTACAGTTCAGATTTGGAGTTACAGAGATCTCTGAAATATTTGTATCTTCAGCTCTGGATTATAACACAGGACATAGAGTGGGTTTAAACTGTGGGAGATCAGATAAGGTTGGAATTTAGAGTTTTATGGTCCTTCCTGACTGTGGTCCCAGTGTCCTTCGACGAAGGTTGGTTTTGACCAGCCTCTCTTAGATGGCCTCTCTCCCAAGCTCAGGAAATCATAAGGTCAGCATTGTATGCTTTTGGGAGGTAAACACCACTATGGATGTGGGTCCTTTGGGGCCTGTTGCTGTGTAAAGAATCAGTCTTTAAATTTACATGCAACCAAAGAGATGTGAGTCAGTTTCTCAGTTCAGTGGGAAAGGATTCCATTTTGGGTGTCACAGTGAAATGGCGTTTGGCTGTCTCCACTACACTTGTTACATTTTGTTTTAACATTATTATTTATCACTGGCAGTGTATATTATAATGTAGTATTTAGCATGTGATTACTGCCATTAGCGGCAAGCGACTTAGGATAATTAAATTGCTATTTAAATTCTAAGAGCATGGTAAAGAAAAACAAAGAAGAGACTCACAAGTGAAAAACAAAATTCAATAAGAACAAACTCTGAGGTCCACCCCATAACCCCAAACAAAAGTATCTTCACCTCTTGTAAAATAATTTGTAAGTAAAATGTGTTTTGTCACAAAAGAATAGTACTAATCTCTGATAAATCTAAATGTCGGGTGCAAATAGCACACACTGCTGCATATACCCGGGTCCAAATAGCACACACTGCTGCATATACCCGGGTGCAAAAAGCACACACTGCTGCATATACCCGGGTGCAAAAAGCACACACTGCTGCATATACTCGGGTGCAAATAGCACACACTGCTATGTACACCCGGGTGCAAAAAGCACACACTGCTGCATATACTCGGGTGCAAATAGCATCTGCCATATATATATATGTATATATGGTTTTTTTTGTTTGTTTTTTGTGAAGCAAAGCAATATCTTTCTGTCAAGATTGTAGAGAAACTGAGAAAGAGAGAGAGAGAGGAATAGGTGGAAAATGAAAGAATAGGTAGCAGTTCCAATAAGGCCCATCATCCCTCATTCCTAGTGAGGCTGAACTCTGAACGGGGACAGTTCTCCTGGGGATAGATATGTGAACAGATGTGTCAAGTCCTCTGGAGTCCTGGTTTCTCTGCTTGGCAGAAAGAAAGGAGCTATGAAAAGGAGAAGAAAAGAGGAGAGGGGACAGGAGAGAAATGGGGCCAGAAATATAGGAGCACTCTGTGAGACTGTGGTGTTGAGGGCTGAGGAGCGCTCTATCAGACTGTGGTGTTGAGGACTCAATAGCGCTCTATGAGTCTGTGGTGTTGAGGACTCAATAGCGCTCTATGAGACTGTTGTTGAGGATTCAGGAGCGCTCCATGAGACTGTGGTGTTAAGTCAGGAGCGCTCCATGAGACTAGGGTTGCAACGGTATGAGATTTTCACGGTATGATAACCGTCTCAGAAAATACCGCGGTATCACAGGTTGGTACATATATTATTAAAAGATACACTGACCCTTAAAGAGATTTCAAGGTTTTTTTTTGTTCAATTAACTATTAATTGTAGAAACCTGGAACTATTGTATACAAAATGTCTCCTTTAAAAAAATAAGCTGTAGGCTACACCTGTTTATATAAATACAGCAAAATTAGAGAAACCTAGATCATGGATTTCAGTAGGCCTACAATTATTTAAGTTTAAATTATTTAATATCTGATAAACTAAGCCTGGGTCAGTGTCTGATCAACAACTGTTGTAAATGTCCGTTTTACTGCCAAGTGTGACGCGGGAGGCGGCAGACGGACGAGACACAGATCCGCTGGTTTACACACGTTCACTTCTTTCATTTAGTACACAGATATTCCGCAATAGCGCACAAGTAACATTTAACAGACACGGCAACATGTAGACTCAGACAACGACGAGCACAGGACACTGTGCGAGCGCACATTAAATAGACAAACCACATAAGCCCTGCGTGATTACGAGACGAGCCACAGGTGAGACGGATTACCACAAGACATAACCGCACCCATCTACGCAGACGAGTAGATGTAGACGACATAGACACACGCCCAAAAGGGAGGGGCCAGGGTCCTCAACGTCCTCAACCAAGTTGGAATTTAAACCAAGTTGGAATTTAAAGGTCCAGTTCAATATTTCCCAGCATGTTAACCTTAATTAAGTTAAATATTTATACATATACTCGAAATGATTCGAAATAATTCGCTTTTTATCACATTATTTAATGGTTGTTTATTTTCAAAACGCCCATTCTTAACGTCTTCACGTTCTCTCATGTTTCATCCTGGAATTACAAGAGGCTCGTATTTGTTAACGTAATACAAGAAAACTGATCAGTGAGATAGATATTTGTTGGGAAACTAAGTAGTTACAATTTCAAGCATTTTCAAGTACTTTAGCCTAAATTCCAGCACATTTCAAACCTGGAACACAATGCAACATTAAAACTGGTCAGGTAAATGTTCATTCCCCTGTTTTTGAGGGGTGTTTCTTTATACTACCACATATCGTTACGGAGAACACTGCAAAGAACGTGACGCGGCGGAGGTTCCCGTGAGGTGTGCGGAGTCGCGCGCTACGGTCACTCGTGAAAGTATAATCCAGCTTTTTAAGGTCCTTGCTTTCACTGGATGTGAAAGACGCCATTGATTTACATGCTTTCATTTTCAAATTCTGACGTGCCTGTTTTTCATATGTTAAAACCAGACTCGGTGTGAAAGCCTTAAATTAGAAATCTCTATTGTGAGGATCATGTCAGAAATAAATCCTCTCTTTCTGCAGTATCTGGTTAAAGTGATGTACAAGTGCTTTAATTCCACCTTGTAAAGGTGTATGAACCCTGCAAACATGACTTTGTTCATTGCGCTGAGGCGCGGCATGCAAAATTACAATGATTACGTCATTTTCGCCGCTGATTTTAGTTTAGCCTTTTTTTGTTAAAAAAATTGTTAAGTCTGATGCACTTTCTGCCATTCTCATTCTGAGGACTCAGGAGCGCTGCATGAGACTGTGGTGTTGAAGCCTGAGAGGCTACAACACCACTCTCACTTTACAGCAGCACCTCCACGAGCAGCGGGAGAGTCTGTCTCCTGCTTTCTTTAAACTTGCAACATTTGAAATATGACTGAACAGTAACTGAACTGCATATATATATATTAGGGGTGGGACGCGATAAAAAAAATTAATCGAATTAATCGGAAGCTTTGTAATTAATTAATCGAAATTAATCGCATTTTAATCGCATTTCAGTATTTAACATGAGAAATATTAATTTAAGTTTGAATGATGAATGAATCAATGAACATAATCATAAACTTCAACATCTTGTTTATTTTTCCACCAGTCTACTACGAAGACCAATATATGTGTAGTGTGCAGAAAACAGTTCAGAACATTGGAAATTCTGACCAAAAATGTTGTTTAATTTAGGGAGTTTTGCTCAGGATATTGGAAGAATTGAAGTAAATCAGAAGATGTTTTTTAATACCATTTTAGATGGTAGACTTTCTTTAATTTCCCAGGCCTCTGCCATAGGCATCTTCATAGTGCCTAGAAGTGGTCTTCTGCATGCTCAAAGCAAATGACTGGATCTTCATCATCTATAGATTCATCATCTATAATATGAGCTGTCACACCAAGATCATTCTTGTTGCTAACAGAGGTCCAGTGATCCCCAGTCAGAGCCACATTTGTGGCACTCTTCACAATAACCTGTTTTAATTCTTTCCTCATCATACAGCTGCTGGATTTTCTTCGACATTGTCTTTCTGGGGTGAGTTTCCCAAAACGTTCTTAGTGCCAAGTACTTCGTCACCTCGTTCTTACGTACGAGGTTAAGAAGTACTTGGCGCTAAGAACGTTTTGGGAAACTCTCCCCTGGACGGTAGTTCGTAACTTGCATCAGTTGACGCAATTCGCAGCGCTTCTTGTAAGCATTTATCTTCGACCACAGAGAGCGGACAACACAAATAATGTGACGCATCATGTATAAACGCGTGCAGAGTCGCGCGCTACGGCCATTCGCGAAAGTTTAATCCAGTCTTAATGGTCCAATGAAGGTCATTTAAAAACCAGGACGTTTCCTCATAGGATGTGAATTACGGACGTTTGGTCACCCTATCGTACTAGGAATACATTTAGCAGCTAAGTTATCATTACTGACCTGCGCGTTAAGCTGGGCGTACACTGTGCGATTTTTGGCCCATTTTCAGTCGATTTTTCACTCGTTTCGGCTCAATCGCGTGTCGTGCATCGTATAGTTTACACAGGTAAACGAGGAACGATTCACACCTCACGACCAACTCCCGATCAGAAATCGCAGCGTCGCAAGAACATCAAACATGTTTGAAATTCAAATCGCTCCTCGTGAGAGTATCGCACTGTTGAAGCAGCTCCACGAGCTGACTCTCCCTGCGATTTAGTCGTACAGTTTGAGCTGGAGCTGAGTACACGATTTAAAATATCGCACAGTGTACGCCCAGCTTTAGCCGCAACATGTTTTGCGTTGAGGTGGTAACGAAGGGTGGAAGTGCTCCTGTGATAAGCGAACTCCTTCCTACATAAAGTGTAAATAACACTATTTTTGTTTGTACTTCCATCTGAAAGTTTCTTATATTTAAATTTCCCATCCACCAGCGTAGCCTCTTCAGTCATCTCCATCATGATCATCTTATTGTGTGTCCATAATCTGTATGCCCGGAACTCGCGCACTGAGAAACATTCCACGGTGCAAAAGTGTCTCGTCCGTTAAATGCGTTAAAATGCGTTAATTTTTTTAGTGCGTTAATTTTCCTGTAATTAATTAATCGAAATTAACGCGTTAAAGTCCCACCACTAATATATATATATAATATATATATATACTAGTATATATATATATTAGGGGTGGGCATAGATTAATTTTTTAAATCCAGATTAATCTCACTGAAATCTTGAAATTAATCTAGATTAATCTATATTAAAATGGCTCATATGCGTGCTACCCAAGTAATGACTAAAAGTCAGTTTTTGAGATAGGGTTTCTTAATACAGAGGGTGCATTAGACCAGGGGCTCATCTCCTGTTTCCAAAATGCATCAATGACTGCTTGAGGAAGCTGTTCTACTTTGATACTTGAAGAAAAAAAAACATGCTCAATAAAATGTAGGCTACTCGTGTTCAACGGTTTATTCAGTTAAACTTTGTGAATTTGTAAGCCTACATACCGTACATTAAAAGGGGTTGATAACATGTTTATTCAGCTAAACATGATATTTGAAATGTAAATGTAAGAGAAGAAGAAAGAAAATAACAATTTTCTTCAAAGTTCACGTTGCAAAACAATTCAATTAAATTTTATTTATACAGCACCAAATCACAACAAACAGTCAGCTCAAGCTGTGTCAGTGTCTCCAATTAACAGGAAAACCATGTATTCTGGGACAAATACAATAATGGGATAAGGGAGCTACAGTATGGCCTTTAAGTAGGGTGACCAAACGTCCATATTTCCTGGGACATGTCCGTATTTCACGTCTTGTCCCGGGTTTTTTTTGTTTTTTAAGTGAGGAAATGTCCTGGTTTTTAAATTACCTTCATTGGACCATTAAAATTTAAATGTACAGGCACTGGCACTGCACACGGCGCTGCGTGTGAGGTCATCCCTGAGCCGCGTCAAACTTGGTTTATACTTGACGCGTCACGACCGGCGCAAGGGTCCGAAAATTACGTAATTTCCATGCACCTCTCGAATTTTGTAATTTCGATTTTTTTTGTAACGGTCATAATTCAGCCTTCAGTGGGGCAGCCCTGTTCTTAATCACAATGTAGACAGCGTGACTGTCAGTACGCAAGAAACATGCAACCCTCCCTCCAAGGCGTGTGTACAATACGCCCGGTAACAGTTTGTGCAGGGTCGCGCGAGGTGGGCGGAGTCACGCGCCACTACAGTAATTCGCGAAAGTATAATAAACCAGACTTCATTCCCAGTAGCGAACCGGTGAAATTCTCAGCCCGGTGCAGCACCAGGCTGCTGACTAGAACCATGCTGAGACTTAGGCTAGCATAGACTATAAATTGTGATTTCAGTCTTGAACAGTCTTAAACTGATATTAGCAGGCAGATAGCGCTCATAACGTGCTGCTTAATTTCCGTAGTAAACGTACTCAGTTCAAACTGAAAAGAAGTACAATAATACTCAAAAACCCGTCAATTCACCGACTTTGATGTAATGTGAGACGTTGCCTATTTGGCTAACATTATAAGCTAACAAACATGCTAACAAGTAACGGTAACTTGCTGAGAAAAAAGTGCCAGCCGACAAACTGTCTTTGTTACTCACCTTCTGCTCTTCCATTATTGAAATGCTGTCTTCTGGCACCCCTCGCCCACGTAGAAATTCGCTTAAATCAGACATTTCATCCAGTTCACCAACTGCACGTCTGTAATGTCTCTGTCATTAAGCTGATGAGTTCCAAGTACCCACAATTCCGAGAAAAAAGTCAGAATTGTGAGAATTGTGAGAATAAAGTCAGAATTGTGAGATTAAAGTCAGAATTGTGAGATTAAGTCTGAATTCTGAGAATAAAGTCAGAATTGTGAGATTAATGTCAGAATTGTGAGATTAAAGTCAGAATAGTGGGATTAAAGTCAGAATTCTGACTTTAATCTCAGAATTCTGGCTGCCCTTTTTTTTCCCAATGTCCCTTTTTTTATTTTTATAGTGGCCCTAATCCTCTTCCGTAGTGATGCAGCCAACAGCACAGCTGCAGGAATGTGGGAATACATCAAACATACTTGCCACAGACTTCTGTGTTATAGTCATACATTTATTGCATGAGGGTCAGCTACTTCATAGCCAATTTGTGTGGGGCCATATTTAGCCTCCATGTACAAGGATCACCTATTTCTAGCACTTGGATTGGTTAATTATGATAGCTCTCCTATCAGGCAGATGAGGAGCATTGTATCATTAATCGTGACATTCATTCATTCTGCCTGTTCCCATTGCATGAAACACATGTGGAGTTTGTCACACCCCAAAAGCACTAAAGGAACAGCATTAGCAGTCATGGCCTCTATGCGGCTGAATCGCTGGTCTGTTAACGCTGCTTCTTGGCCGTGATGCTCTTGAACATGCTGAGATCTCCATGTGGCATGCAGGAGGCCGGCAGGGACGGTTCATGACTAATGTTCTCATTTCCCTGGATGGGGGGCTAGCCTGTTTAATTGCCTCCGTGGCCCGGTTCCTGCCTGCTCTCCACCCCCGTCTGCCTCCCGGTTTTGTGATAGTGCTGACCTGGCCACTGTGAGAGGAGACCGTCTGACCTGCTCTCTCTCCATCACCCACACCGGCGGCGGGAAATCCATAATCAACAACTGTGAATCAATTTACACCTCTCTGGTGAGCAGATAAAGGGTACGTTGAGTGGGAGGGGTGAAACTGGGAGTAGCAGCTAGCCTCAAACTGAAACCCACATGGCTTTTTCATGAGGTTTTTGTGGTACCGCTCATAGCTCAACATCTCAGTATTTGGCCCAGGTTAGCCTGATGCTGTTTCTGATTTGCAGGTGAGTTTGGCCACCTGGACTAGATTTCTTATAAAGATGAGCTCAGGCATATTGACCTGTGGCAGGAATTGGGATATAGGGTTTATTGCTATCTGAAAATCTTGCTTTGCCTACATGCTAAGACAAGACTCAACAGATTCTACACTATGCTAGTGTGAGACTTAAGGGATAGCTTCACTCTAACAGTTCTCATATGTCTATCACGATGTGCTGTTACCCTAATTTTGCTTGACTTCTTACATACTACCACCATGATATCCTGTTAAGCAATCACCAGAGACCTCTCACATACTACTACTATGTCCCAGGCATGAAAATCTGTCACCTTTCGCCGTTTTGAAGTTGAAAAGGGTGACCTACGTGAATCGTGTAGATCCGATGAGTTTATTTTTTTTGGGGGGGGGGGGGGGGGTCGGGAGATTATATGTATATATTTTAATTATCATATTGACTTAATAAGCAAACAGAGCACTTCCGAAATCGGCAATTTCAATGACACAGTGGCCAGCAGTTTCCGCCCAGAACCGTCATAGAGATCAAATAGCGTTTATATGAACGTTCTTCATTCATGTTATTCATTTACTGCTAAGCAGGACGAGAAGCAGGACCTGCTACACCGGGGACAAGGCAGAAGAGCGTACATTTACCACTACATTTACCAGATCGTACATTTACCACTACATTTACCAGATCGTACATTTACCACTACATTTACCAGATCATATCCTAGTTCCAAAAATTAGTAAAACTACAGCCGGAGGCAGATCTTTCTCTTTTAAAGCCCCTCAATTATGGAATAGCCTTCCAGCTCCAATCCAAGATTCTGACACAGTTCCAATCTTTAAATCTAGACTTAAGACTTACCTGTTTAATCAAGCCTTCAGCTAAAATCCCCCTTGTAAGGTGTAGGGGCTTGGGGGCCCCCAGACGTTGAGATTTCTGGTGATCTGAGATGTTGATGCTGTCATCCAGCTGTGTCTTGGCATCACTCTATTTGTGACTATGACTTGACTGGAAAGCAATGTCCCAGTGAGCCCTCATGCCTGTGGTCACCTCTGAACCCCTCCCTTTAGTTATGCTGCTATAGATTAGTCTGCCGGAGCCACATGCTGATCACTGGCACGTGAGCTACGTACATTTAAATCAATGGTGGTTTAAATTCATGTCCACTCAGTCTGTATTGTCTATCTTCTTGCATGGCTCTACCCAAGACGATTGGATACAGGCACCTGCAGGCACCTGGGGGATGGTCTGGCTGCCGGTGGATGTGCTGATGCCGGGGTTCACCTGGGGAGTAACACTGCAGTCAGAGCCTACAATACCAGCATCACTGCTCCGACACGGAATGAAAGCCTGGCATTCATCAACAGACATTTACAGTGACAATATCAAAACCCAGAACTTTCAATTCTACCTTTTACCTAATCTGATTGTGTGAATTGTGTGTGACTTGTGTATTTGTGTGTTAACGGGCCGCCCAATGGAGGATGGGTTCCCTTTTGAGTCTTGGTTCTCCCGAGGTTTCTTCCTATTCCCCACCATCATAGGGAGTTTTTCCTCGCCACTGTCGCCTTTGGCTTGCTCATTAGGGTTCTGGACCCAACTGCGGCAACTTGAGTTGTTAAAAGAGCTATACAAATAAACTTTGATTGATTGATATTTACCACTACATTTACCAGATCGTACGTTTACCACTACATTTACTGGATCGTACATTTACCACTACATTTACTGGATTGTACATTTACCACTACATTTATCGGATTGTACATTTACCACTACATTTACCAGATCGTACATTTACCGGATCATACATTTACCACTACATTTACCGGATCGTACATTTACCACTACATTTACCAGATCGTACATTTACCACTACATTTACCAGATCGTACATTTCCCAGTGGATTTAATTGGGTTATTAATGGTTTCAATCGTTTTCATATTTTGCGGTAAAACAAAGTTACTGCCGTTCGCTACAGCGTTGAACACTGTCAGAGCCACAAGCTCTTGTGATAAATAGTAGAGGTGTGCCAAAAAATCGATTCATATATCAAAAATCCATTCTCATTTACTACGATTCAGAATCGATTTTAAATGTCCCAAAATCGATTCTAAGTCGTGGTGAAGTCTCGCGTTACGTAATTACAAAATTACGCGAGACTTTACACAGCATGTTCTGGGACACACTCATGCGCGGAAAAGTTTCAAAACACATGGAGGAAAGAGATATTCAACCTGTCTGGTCTTCATTTAAGGCAAAAATATGGGTTCATTTTGGTTTTTACCGAATGCCGGGGAAGAACGAACTGGACACAATGTAGCTCGTGTGCAAGGCGTGTGTAACGCGGTGAGCACGGGAGCGTTAATATAGAGAAGGGTGAGAAATAATATAGAGAAGGATGGACCCAAGTGCCGGCTCGCAAGAACAAGACGTTTGACACTCGTCACATGTATTAGCAAGAGGGAAACACGCATAGCGACCCAGAACGAACAAACAAAACAACACGGAAGACTCAACGCACAAGAGAATAGAAAGCAAAACCGTGAGGGCACGGAGTAAATAGAAACAAAAAACCAATGCGGAAAATACAATGCGTGAAAAATAACACTCAATCGTAGTGAGACGGGAGGAAGAAACAAAACAACAACAGTAACTAAAAAACAGCGCGGATAAATGCAACGCGAAAACGAAACAAGGACACCAGCAGAAGTAACTGGCAAAAAACGCTGCAGCAAAATAAAACCGTTCCCAAAAATAAAGGCAAAACGGATAGGAAGACATACAGGATTGGGAAAACTTGAGATGGGTCAGAAAGCGACGGATGAGATACTCGAATAAGTAAAGAACCTGACGCTGCTCTTCGAATTTTAACAAGAAAATGGATTTAATCAGGTGGTCTCTCAACGCAATTGACACTATTTTTTCCACAAGGAGTCATGGTGCGGGAGAACCCACATGCCCGGACAGTACGTTCTCATCTGGATATGTGCATGACTCGTGGGGGACCTGGCGTTGTTTGTGTCTTGCGCCTCTCTCCCTGGAAGATGTTGAGGACGTGTACTTATTTGGAACTTTGATCGCGATGGCTCTGCTGATTGGATTAGGCGTTGCCCTGGTGTATCGGAAAGTTGATAGAGTGGAGTCAGCTATTGAGCGTCCACGTCAAGTGCCCCATATGATTGATGCGGTGGGTAGAGCTGTTGGAACACAGACTGTGACTGTTGGAAAAAGCTTGGAGACGATCGTGGATGGAATCAATGCTCTACGTGCGAAGTTGGATCAGTTGGGAGACAGCCGACTTTAAGAGGAGTTCGTGTGCTCAAATTCCCAAGGACGAGCTCCTTGCTAAATTCTTCATTCATCTTATCTGCATTGGCGCCCAAACAAATTCTCCCAGAAGGTCGTCGTCTTGGTTACCTGCTCCTACCCCCACACAGAGACTGTCAGAGATGGCTCTCGCCTTCCAACACGAACTTTGACACAAAAACTCTGTGCCAGGCCTCTGGCTCCCCCCTCCCTCTCTGAATGAATCACACCTCTCACTGCTTACTGTCTGTGTTATCAATGCTGTATGTGCTATGGGGATTTTTTGCATGCACACAGACTGTTGTCCTGTTCTCGAGAATAATCTGTGGTCATATTTTTTTGTCTCCTCCCAATGTTATCTCTATGTTTTCTCATTCTGCGTAAAGGTGGCGCCCATCGAGGCGACGCTGCTCTGGGTTTTCGGTGCTTTAACACTGGGCCCTGGGCGAAGACGCATTTCACCCTGTGCTTGTACAATGTGTGAAGTACAATGTGTGAAGAATAAAGCTTTTGAATCTTAAAGAGAAAGCATAACAGAGAGAGGTGGCGAGACACCATTAAACGATAAGCAATCACAGAGAAAGCAGAGACTGGCTGAGAACGTACGGTTACGCCGGTTTAGTCTGGGACTGACTCTGGTGCCCCTAGCGACGGCTGGGGGAACTGCATCCGAGCCAGCCCTGACAGCTCGCAAAATGAAGCTCAAGAATTTTGGTAACAACAAAAACCATTTTATTTTACCAAAGCAGTTAATTTTTGTTAATTAAATGTGAAAGACACTTAATTTTCTGTATTTGTCGTTCTGTCTTGCAAAGCAGACTGTAGTAGATCATGCAGATTTTATAGACTGAAGCAGACATTTTTATAAATCAAATCGTTTTTTGAATCGAAAATCGTTTTGAATCGAAAATCGATTTTTGAATTGAATTGTGGCCCCCAAAATCGGAATCGAATCGAATCGTGAGATAGTAAACAATTCCCACCCCTAATAAATAGGTAGACGGGCCTATTAAGTTCGCGTCAACCCCATGTAGTTAACGGTGACATAAAATAAGAAACAAGATTTTTCTAGTGTGTCTGTAGTTGTAACTGGTGAATCCAGGGACGTGTGAGGATCACATTCGCGCCAGGGCTGAAAAGGTTGAAGATGAAGTTGTAAACTCTTGTCATTTGAGTCTACCCTGTGCTTAAGCCCATGTTAGAAAATAAAAACACGTGAACCCTGGTATTTTTACACTCATTTTCGCCGCTGATTTTATTTATTGGTTCATTAAGACGTAATGGCTTTGACTGAGCCATCTGGAATGGCGAAAGCGGCCTCTCGCGTTTATGGATCTGGCTCCACACATTGAATCCATTGACATGACAGTCAAAAAAAAATGTTTTTAATGGATTTTACTATATTTTACGGAGCCCGTAAGGTGACATCATGTAAAAAAATAATAACGTGTGGCCACGACTTATTAACGCGTGGGAACGAGATACTAATGTTGCCTTTCACACGCGGCAACAAAGTTTATTTTTTCACAGCAAAGCAAGCAGATCCCAGGGATGTTCGCGAACTGACTGCCCAAGGAACGTAAACCTGGCTTTATATAAAGTAATACTTAATTATCTTGTTTGCACGCGTCAGTCGTGGCCACGCGTTATTATATTTTTTACATGATGTCACCTTACGGGCTCCGTATTATTTGGCATCACCTGTTGCTGTATCCCCGTACACCAGCAGACACCCCCCCCCCCCCCCCCGTCGCTGTATCCCCATGACACATGTCACATGTCAACGCCCCCCCACATGTCAACGCCCCGTCACCGTATCCTCATGACATCACATGCCCCGCCCCCCGGTCTTCTCACCTTTTTAACCCCTGACCCATTTTCATGCCTGATGTCCACCATGCAGGCATGTGTACCAAAACAGTAATGGAGAAACCTTTAAATCTCAAGATTTAATATTTGTAAGAATGCAAATAAATAAACACAAAATTTTATTTTGTTCTCTTATTTGGAAATCTTAAAGATCTAGATCCCTCATAAAGTCCTGGGGAAGACTGAGCTGCCCTGCCCTGCCCTCAGATGCCTGATGTACCTGGGCGCAGGGTCTGCGGTACCCGGGCGCAGGGTCTGCGGTACCCGGGCTCAGGGTCTGCGGTACCTGGGCTCAGGGTCTGCGGTACCCGGGCTCAGGGCCTGCGGTACCTGGGCTCAGGGCCTGCGGTACCTGTGCTCAGGGCCTGCGGTACCCGGGTTCAGGGCCTGCGGTACCCATGCTCAGGGTCTGCGGTAGTGTTGCACGGTATACCGATACTAGAGTAGTATCACGATACTTCGTCATTAAAAACGGTACAATACCCAATTTGCTTAGTATCGGTGCTATAGGACTGAGTGCGTTTTTTTTTAAAAGAGCAGTATTTCCAAAGAGTGCCACACGAGGGCAGTGTGCGCGTACAGCAGTGCAGCGCTTGCCTCCTCTTTGCAGAACAAGCAATATTGCGGACCGTCCTCAGCTTGTTGAAAAACTACACGCACAAAGCGAAATATGGAATTATTATATGGAATAAAATATGGATAAAATATGGAAGCAGCAGAAGTGCTGTGTGGAAATACTTTGGATTCGAAGTAGATACAGATGGAAAACCGAAGGACATGAACAAGCCAGTTTGCAAGCGGTGCTTTCTAGGGGTGACCTGCAATAGTCGCTGATTCGACTATAGTCGACTATACCCCCTAGTCGACTATGAATGTCATAGTCGAATGTACCATTCTAACTGCGTGGAGGTGCCCAAGGATGCAGCTAAGCATTAGTTGTTACATGAAATGTCTTTGTTTTCGTTATATATAGCCTTTTGTCAAATAAAATCATCCTAATTTCTGTTAATAAATATTTTAAAATGGTGTTTGCGCATTAACAATAGGCATCTTCCTTACTACACATTAATAAATCACACCCTGCAGTTGCACAATCCAACCGAGCGGAGCTGAACACGCAGAATACGCAGCATCTACAGAGATTATAATGGCTACTAAAAAACTTCAAAAAGATACAGATGAGTAAAGTGCAAGTTATGTCATCACCGTCTTTCATTTCGCACGACAACAACCAACATGGCATACCATTTAAAACGCATAAGGCGAAAAAAAAACCAGTTCAGCCGTTTGTCGTTTCGGTCGTGTCATCTCGTGTCGTCGCGGTGCGTCTCGGCAAGTAAGCCTATAAACATTTTTTGTTGTTTGCTTTTAAACCCCGTTACTTGAACCTTTCCTTATATTTTTATGCTGTTGTGTGTCAATTTTTTTATATTTTCAGGCAGGCATATTTTATTTAAAATATTTTTGACATTTTGCACAGTGCCTGTCTGACAGTTCGATATGCGCAATGCGCACTGACGGTTAATGTTCTCTAACGTTTCATAAAAAATAAGTAAGTAAATAAATAAAAGCTGAATAAAGCCAACCTACCATATTTATTCATTTATCTGAGTGTTTTAGGTTTTTACTTTGAAGAGGAAAAAAGTCCTGAATGAGAACGGGATCCCGTTTAAGATGCTCTAAATAAAAAATAAATAAACCCGATTCGACTATTAGCCGACTAAAGGGAAAAGCTGACGAATCCGATTCGACTATGAAAATCCTTAGTTGAATACAGCCCTAGTGCTTTCGGAACATTTCAACGAAGAGCGCTAAAGCCTGGTTTATACTTGACATGCCGCAAGCAGCGCAAGGGTCCGCGCGGCGAAAATGACATAATCGCGGTGGCCTCGCACGCTGTCGATTTTCGCGAGGTTGTGCACCTCTCGAATTTTTGACTTCGCGCACGCTGCGCCGCAGCACAAGATCCACTTTCAAGGTCCATTTCAATATTTCCCAGCATGTTAAACTTAATTAAGTTAAATATTTAAACATATACTCGAAAAAATTCGCTTTTTAATCACATTATTTAATGGTTGTTTATTTTCAAAACGCCCAATCTTAACGTCTTCACGATCTCTCATGTTTCATCCTGGAATTACAAGAGGCTCGTATTTGTTAACGTAATACAAGAGAACTGTTCAGTCAGATAGCTATTTGTTGTGAAATGAAGTTACAATTTCAAGCATTTTCAAGTACTTTAGCCTAAATTCCAGCACTTTTCAAACCTGAAACACAAAGTAAATGTTCCTTCCTCTGTTTTTGAGGTGTGTTTCTTTATACTACCACACTACGTTCACTCGCGAAAGTATAAACCTAGCTTAACACAACGAATCTGGCCAAACACCTGAAGGACCGGCACGCAAATTTGTACAAAGAATTCCAAGAGGTTGGTGATTATTCCCATTTCTAGTATTACTACAGCATACAAGATTATGTGTCCGATTATGGTATCCTAGCAAATGTTTGTCATATTGGTTTAAGAGCTGTAAGTGCGACAGCATACAGGGAGAAAAAAAGAGTGATCGTAATACAACGGATCAATCATCTATGAATACTGACCTCTACTCTAATACTGAAGTTTTAGTTACTTAAAGACTTCAAGTTAAAGTTACTTGTTAAAGTTAAAGACTTCAAGTTGTTTAAAGTATACTTAAAATACACTTTTTGCACTAGCATTTTTTTACTTCTAAATGTGAATTCCAGAGTGCACTAGTATTATTATTACATGTTAATTTATATTAATGTGCAATTATTTATTTTTCTGTTTTAATGTGGTAGGGACTACACCTTTTATTTATTTGACATTTGTGAAACAAAATACAATATTCATTTGCTTGTTTATAAAAAAAATAATAAAAAGGCTTTAAAATGGAAATGAGCACAGTATCTGACTTTGGTATCGAAAATGGTATCGAATTTCAATATTTTTTAAAGCATCGTATCGAAGTTGTAATTCTTAGTATCGTGACAACCCTAGTCTGCGGTACCCGGGCTTACGGTTTGCGGTACCTGGGCTCAGGGCCTGCGGTGCCACCTTCTCTGGCTTCACTTCAGCTGTGTTTTCAGTTCACCATTCACAGCCCTGGAGGTGGTTTGCATCATTTCAGGCATTTGTATCAAACTCAGTGATGTAATGATGTAACGTCTTTGATCACAGCCTCTTTTAATCTGACTACTAATGTCTAAATAGTATTTTGATAACAAAAGAAGCCAATTTGGACTCTTGCCATTTACTCCTGGGATTGTAGATAATTTTGAAATGTGGCTTAATGCCACAAACATGTCCGCACCTGTTCCAGCACTCCTATAGGTAGATAGATTGATCTATCTGTCTATCAGTTGATCTGTCTGTCTCTGTCTGTCTGTTTGTCTGTCTGTCTGT
Organism: Brachyhypopomus gauderio; assembly: GCF_052324685.1. Taxonomy (NCBI): domain Eukaryota; kingdom Metazoa; phylum Chordata; class Actinopteri; order Gymnotiformes; family Hypopomidae; genus Brachyhypopomus; species Brachyhypopomus gauderio. The sequence continues at coordinate 1,282,454 of NW_027506879.1, read as the reverse complement.
CTAGCTACCTACCTATTTACTTACTTACGTACTTGGAAAATAACAAGAGTGGAGATCTGTTTGAAATGGTCATTTCTGATATTTGTTCATGTGTCTTCAAATGAAGAAGATCTCTTTGTTGTAAAATCTCTTTACAACTCTTTACAACTGAGAAATAAAATCATATCAGAAGGCCCACTGAATCCAGTAGCATCACTGTACAGTAGCTTTTGGACATAATCTCATACATTTAACATATCATTGCGGCCTCTGACAGTGTGGGATGTTTAAGCAAATCTAGGCTATACAGATAACCAAAAGCTAATTTTAGAGCTCCTGTTTAATTTCACTATCAAGTGGAGAGGGAAGCACGTGGTTCCTGTCCAAGACTCCAGGTGTCACTGTTGTTCTTCCATCTCAGTTTTGCTGTGTTTCTGCTTTTGGCTGACTGAGATATGAAGCTCTTAATATATAGCATTAATCTCTCTCTCTCTCCTCTCTTTCTCTTCCCCCTCTTTCTCTCTCACTTTCTCTCTCTCCTTTCTCTTATCCTTCTCTTTCTCTCTCTCTCTCTCCTCTTTTCCGCTTCCCCCCTGCACATCCAGTCACTCTCATAGACACACAAAAGACAGACTGGTGATAAAGCTTTTATTATAAGAGCACCTGCAGAAAGAAAATGCAATATTAATGATTTCTGTATCTCTTTTATACAAAAGCTGCTGTTAAAGGGTTTACACTTCCTCCGCAGAGGCCAGACAAGGTAGAGGGAAAAAAACAAATGTGAACGGCAGTTCTGAGCTCACCGCAGACACAAGCTGTTCCCCATTGTTGACTGCTGGCCAGCAGTCAGTCAGTGTCATAAACGACTTCTCAGCCAAGCTCCAACACACCTGCCTCTCATCTCGGCTCCAGGAGACCTGGCAAGACGAGTTAAAAGAGCTTGTGCTCCTAAGGGACAGGGCTGATGGGATTAAACGGGTTTCGCTTTTCATTTTAGGTCAAGCCTCACAGCTTGTGATAACAAGAATAAGGTTAATAATGCGAGTAAGGTTTTTGTTTCTCTTGTCTCGTCTCATCTCGTCCCATGGGTGAATCATTGCCGGGAGTTGGAAGGTGATTAATCTTTGATGCTAGTTTGTATCTTTATCTGACTCAGTTAATCCCCTGGCTGTGAAGCTACAGAGATATAATGGCTTAGATTCCTCCGAGCAGCTCACAATAAAACAGCAGGAAATTTTCAGGTGACTGTAGTGTGTTTCTAAGCCTGGGTTTGCTTAAACATCCCACACTTCTTAAAAACGCTGTAGTACAGTCTGTCAGGACAGTCATGGCATGTAAGACGTGTAGTTACCACAGACACTTGGGCGCACCGTCATGCTCTTGATGTGCCAAAAAAAAAAACAGTGGAGGGTGTGAAAACACACACAGTAGGTGCGGAGTGTTAGATGATCGCTTCTGGATATTTAGCCATCTGAGCTGGGTTCCTCCCTGCTGTCTGTGTACTCTTCTGAGCTGATACAGGTCGAAATGACTCTAACTGGAAAGTGCATCAGTGTTCATATTAACAATTTATGACTCCCTTTCAGGGCAAGACACTGCCTCAGTAAAACTGGTCTTTCAGTAAGAGTTTTAGAATCAACTGTGTGATTCATGCTGGCATGTACACATGGCCTGCAGAGCCAGGCGTTAGTAGAACGAACCGACAGATTCCACACGAGATCCTCAGCTTTGCTCGGGGCACCATATATCAGACACATCGACACATCGTGCTGAACCTTACCTACACATATAATACAACATGGCATTTGTTCATCAGAAGAGATGGAGGAGATCATAAAAATTCATGTCTCGATGAGAACCAGAGTGAAACATCTCAATATGAACAAGCAGCAACCTGGCACACGAACTGCAGGCATGTAGGGGAGACGGTCTCATCAGCTGCTCAACTGCCTAACACTTGACTCAGTTTCAATTGGTCTCCTATTTCTCTTAGAGAGAGGTAATTGGCTGAGTTAATTCCATCAGATTTTAGGGTGTCATTGAAAAGACTGGTTTGGTTTGTTTATTGTGGATACAGGTAGAGGGGGTGTTAGTTGTTGTATGGAGGAGTGTGGGCTCAGTTGGCTGTTTCTGGAGGAGGGGTGTTCTGGTTCTGATTGGCGGTGTGGGTATGATGGATCGTGACACCCAGCTGCACCAGGTGAAATGTTAGTGTCCTCAGGGTTCAGGCAGGGATCATAGTTCAATAGGACATGTGACCTCCATATCAGAATGTCTTTCTCACTCTCTCTCTCTCTCTCTCTCTTTCTCTCTCTCTCTCTCTCTCTCACTCACACACATACACACACACACACATACACACACACACACACACGTTACCTCCACATCAGAATCTCTCTCTCTCTCTCTCACACACGCACACACAGACACACACACGTTACCTCCACAATAGAATCTCTCTCTCTCTCTCTCTCTCTCTCTCTCACACACACACACACACACACACCTAACGTCTGCGATTCCCATGTGTGATTCCCATATGTTTGGAACACACACTCATACATGTATGCATGCACACACACACACACTTGTCTACTTCACCTGTCTTTCCATTACACCAACCCTGAGGTGTGAGACGGGTGTTCAGGGTCATGAGGAGTTTGTTCATCTTTCCACATCACTCCACACACACACACACACATGGATTTTATTTTTACATCCACCGTTGCTTATTGCAATAAACAAGAAAAGGACACTAAGATTTGCAGATTTTAAGAAAAAAGATTCTTCATTGTTTGTATTTTACATCGAGGACATTAACATAGCTGTCAGTGCCATCAATGTGATTACGTAAAATAAAGAATGACATTAATGAAAGCCATTAAGAAGAACAAATGAACTTATTGCACCGCCTTGCTATCCTGCAGCATAGCCCATAGCCTGTTAGTTAGTGGGCAGAGTAGTATTAGTAGTATTAGTAGTATTAGGAGCTGCTGGCTATCCAGAGTCGCGACCAGGCCGCAGACAAACAGGCTAAACCGACTGTCTGTGAGCTGCTTAGAGGCGTCACCAAGATCCTACAGAACTGAGACTGTGTCTGTGCCCCGGGTTAAACTAAATCATAAGAAAATAGTCCGCCCTAAGTTTTTAACTAATATTCAGACTTCACATCCAATTATTACCTATTACCTATTATTGAAAATTTTATTAATCAATATTCGATCGCTCAATTCTAAAGCAGCTATTGTGAACAAAATTATAACCGACCAGAAAATTGATGTTCTATGTCTAACAGAAATGTGGATTCAATCTGGCGATTATTTACTAAACTATTATTTACTAAACTATTTACTAATAATCTGGCGATTATTACTAAACGAAGCCACTCCTGTGGGATATAGCTATATACATAGACCTAGATTATCAGGCAGATGTGGAGGAATATGTTTAATATATTGAAATTGTTTAGAAATTCATCAGAAATACTTAGATATCTCTAATTAATTTGACCATTATTCTTTTGGATGCTGTCTATTAATGTAATTCGTCCATCCATAAATAAAAATGCATTTTCCCTGACAAATGTATACAGACCACCAGGGCCTTACTCAGACTTCTTAAACGATTTCACCGATTTTGCAGCAAATTTTGCAGTATGTAGTGACAAAATAATAATAATAATAATAGTAGGAGACTTTAACATACATTTTGATAATGCGGAGGATCCACTGACAAGGGCTTTTACTTCTATATTGAACTCTGTTGGCATTAAACAAAACGTAGTAGGACCCACACATTATCGAAATCATACCCTAGATCTAATATTAACGCTGGGTATTGATGTAGATAATATAAATATACTTCCGCAAACCGTAGCAATCTTTGATCCCTATTTAGTCCAATTCGATCTTCACCTTAACATAAATACCCGCCCGTCTCATCGGCAGTGTATAAAGCGCTCGATAAATTAATCAACAGCAACACAGTTTATTGAAACCCTCCCTGACTTAACTGCTTTAGCCCACTCACCATCCAATCCAGAGGAATTAGATAGTCTAACCAACTGCATAGAGAATACATGCAGATCAGCTCTACATATAGTAGCTCCACTCAAATATAAAAAGGCTAGATCCAAAAAGCTCGCCCCGTGGTACACTGACCAAACTAGAAACTTAAAACAAATAGCACGTAAATTAGAGCGGAAATGGCGATCTACTAAGTTGGAAGTATTCCACTGTGCCTGGAAGACCTAATTTTCCCTGTTTTATTTTCTCCACATGGCTGCCCACCTACTCGAGGAACACTGAGACGAGGAGAGACGAGCCTTTCCAAAGATCCATCCTGGGCTGGCCACCTCCTGCCTAACCAGATATGATGGAGGATCAACCCACCGCCCTGACTAACCAGTGTGATGGAGGATAAACCCACTACACTGGGCCCTCTCACCGCCCTGATTTCTCCCCTGCTATGACTAACATTACCAACCATCAAGACGTTTAGGACTGAACAGGAATTACATAAAGAACTCATGTATAGAAATACACACCAAGATGGAATTCATTTATCCCTTACATCTTTTTCTTTGTTTTTCTTTCTTTAAATTGTTGATCATATTTTCACCTTTTTACAGAGGATTTCATTCAGTCACCTCCTACGACTTGTCCTGCATGACCAGGATTAAATGCTCAGAATAGAGTCTTCCATTCTATGTTTAACCACACATACGCAAAGTTGTGCCTGAACACAGCAGATTAAAAGATTGAGGTTTTGTTCTGGTCTGGATGCATGTGTGAAAGGCCCTGGACAGAGAGTGTGAATGACAGAGAGTGTGAATGACAGAGAGTGTGAAGGACCGGGAGTGTGAAGGACCGGGAGTGTGAGAATGTCAGAGAGTGTGAAGGACAGAGAGTGTGAAGTACAGGGAGTGTGTGAAAGGCCCTGGATAGCCGCCTGTGCTTCTCTACAGTGGAGAGTGTGAAGGGCAGGTTAGAAAAGCCTTTTCCAGACTTCACATTCCTTTTAAGTTGATGTGTTGTTCACTGCCAAAAAACTTTTGGTTCAAGGAAACGTGTTTATTCTCCAGCAGCCAGAACGCAGTGGCAACCCCGTAGAGCCCCGTGGCAGCCCGGGCAAATCGCGCTGCTTCCTTCTGTTGATCTCTGGCTCTTCAGAGCTGTTCACAGTTCCAGTGCAGCAATATTGTTGTGCTTCAAAACAGGGGTGCTGCTAAGGGGTGGGGCAAGGGTGGTCATGGCAACCCCTCAGAAATTTCTGGCCAGCCATAAATGGCTTTAGACATTCTATTTAACCTTGGCTGCAGTGCTGGACAGCTACGTAGGACCTGCCCTCATTTAAGACTTTAAGACTCCTGGATGATTGAACAGAACAGGCATATAAAAGCTTTTATATAAAGCTGTCTTTAAATGTTTCTCCTAATGAATCTTTCTCTGTTCAATCTTTCTTGTTTTTTTTACACATGTACAAGTAAATGATTTATCAGAAGTTTTTTAAATCTCAAAAACGTTTGAAAACATGTTAAAGCTTTCCCTCAAACTTCACAGTCAGAGAATGTTGAGGCAGGACAACACATATCCGTACATACACACATATCCGTACGTACACATATATCCGTACGTACACACATATCCGTACGTACACACGTATCGGTACGTACACACGTATCGGTACGTACACACGTATCGGTACGTACACACGTATCGGTACGTACACACATATCTGTACGTACACACATATCCGTACGTACACACATATCCGTACGTACACACATATCCGTACGTACACACATATCGGTACGTACACAAATATCGGTACGTACACAAATATCGGTACGTACACAAATATCGGTACGTACACACATATCCGTACGTACACACATATCGGTACGTACACACATATCGGTACGTACACACATATCCGTACATACACACATATCGGTACATACACACATATCCGTACATACACACATATCTGTACATACACACATATCGGTACGTAAACACATATCGGTACGTAAACACATATCCGTACGTACACACATATCCGTACGTACACACATATCCGTACGTACACACATATCGGTACGTACACACATATCTGTACGTACACACATATCTGTACGTACACACATATCCGTACATACACACATATCGGTACGTACACACATATCGGTACGTACACACATATCGGTACATACACACATATCCATACATACACACATATCTGTACATACACACATATCGGTACGTAAACACATATCCGTACATACACACATATCCGTACATACACACATACAGTGGGGAAAATAAGTATTTAGTCAGTCACCAATTGTGCAAGTTCTCCCACTTAAAAAGATGAGAGAGGCCGGTAATTGACATCATAGGTAGACCTCAACTATGAGAGACAAAATGTGAAAAAAAATTTGAGAAAATCATTTTGTCTGACTTTTAAAGAATTTATTTGCAAATAATGGTGGAAAATAAGTATTTGGTCAATAACAAAAGTTCATCTCAATACTTTGTTGTATATCCTCTGTTGGCAATGACAGAGATCAAACGTTTTCTGTAAGTCTTCACAAGGTTGGCACACACTGTTGCTGGTATGTTGGCCCATTCCTCCATGCAGATCTCTTCACGTTTCATCTTCATTACCCTTGCTGATGGAAGGAGGTTTGCACCCAAAATCTCACAATACATGGCCCCATTCATTCTTTCATGTACACGGACCAGTCGTCCTGGTCCTTTTGCAGAGAAACAGCCCCAAAGCATGATGTTGCCACCCCCATGCTTGACAGTTGGTATGGTGTTCTTTGGATGCAACTCAGCATTCACTGTCCTCCAAACACGACGAGTTGTGTTTTTACCAAATAGTTCTACTTTGGTTTCATCTGACCATATGACATTCTCCCAATACTCTTCTGGAACATCCAAATGCTCTCTAGCAAACTTCAGACGTGCCTGGATATGGACTGGCTTAAGCAGGGGGACACGTCTGGCACTGCAAGATCTGAGTCCCTGGCGTCGTAGTGTGTTGCTGATGGTAGCCTTTGTAACGTTGGTCCCAGCTTTCTGCAGGTCATTCACTAGATCCCCCCTTGTGGTTCTGGGATTTTTCCTCACCGTTCTTGTGATCATTTTGACCCCACGGGCTGAGATCTTGCGTGGAGCCCCAGATCGAGGGAGATTAGTAGTGGTCTTGTAGGTCTTCCATTTTCTGATTATTGCTCCCACAGTAGATTTCTTCACACCAAGCTGCTTGCCTATTGCAGATATTCAGTCTTCAGCCTGGTGCAGGTCTACAATTCGGTTTCTGGTGTCCTCCGACAGCTCTTTCGTCTTCACCATAGTGGAGTTTGGAGTGTGACTGTTTGAGGTTGTGGGCAGGTGTCTTTTATACTGTTAACGACTTCAAATAGGTGCCATTAATACAGGTAATGAGTGGAGAAAAGAGGAGCCTCTTAAAAAAGAAGTTACAGGTCTGTGACAGCCAGAAATCTTGCTTGTTTGTAGGTGACCAAATACTTATTTTCCACCATTATTTGCTAATAAATTCTTTAAAAGTCAGACAAAATGATTTTCTCAATTTTTTTTCACATTTTGTCTCTCATAGTTGAGGTCTACCTATGATGTCAATTACAGGCCTCTCTCTTTTTAAGTGGGAGAACTTGCACAATTGGTGACTGACTAAATACTTATTTTCCCCACTGTATCCGTACATACACACATATCCATACGTACACACTGCTACTTTTGTGCTGTTTGCATTTTTCAGAAAGATGTTTCAAGTCTGGCACCCCGCCGTTGCCCACAGTATTTGGGTGCTGGGGCTCCTAGCAGACAGGGAAACCAATTTAAAACATTAACTACACTGTACCGTTAGCCAACTCCTTTTGTTTACCAGTGGATGTGCTGATGCCACCAGCAGACCCACCGATGTCACCACCTACCTGAGGCCCAACATCCACATTGGAGAGACTGTGAGTGGTCGGCCTAGATACAGAACTATAAAAATGGACTTCAACTAGCTGGGCTGCCCAATGAAGGATGGATTCCCCTTTGAGTCCTCCCAAGATTTCCTAGTTTCCTACCTATGGAGTTTTTCCTTGCCACTGTTGCCCCTGGTTTGATCATTAGCGATCTGGACCCATGCATTTGTAAAGCTGCTTTGTGACAACATGTGTATAAATAAATTTGATAAACATTTTCATAACAAGACCTGGAGAACCCCTGGGTGCAAGCTTGTCCTTGATCACCGAATTTGTAAATTGCAGGATTCATCTCACTCACAAATTCAAGCATTTTTCAAGCACCTTACATGTTACTGTAGTAAATTACATGGTACCATATTTGGTAATAGGAGAATAAATTGTGTTACATAAGCTTGTTGGCGTAATAAGCTAGCTTAATATATGCTTAAATATAAGTGTTAAACAAATGAATAAAGAAGCAGATAAATAAAAACAGGAGATTGAGATATTCTGAACACATTTTATATGTACTTCCTATTTCCTTCACATGTGCTTTCTTTTCTGTATCTGGACATGTTATAAAGCGAGAGAAACCCCAACAGCCTATGGATCTCCCCAGCAATTCATTTATCTTAAATTATAAGTATTTTAGGTTAATTTTTCACCTTTGATGTGGTATTTCAAAAATGCACATTATAATATACTGGTAACAAAACACTGAAGCCATCTTGATGTTCACAAGTTGATAAGGTCACACAGCGAATGTCTTAAAAAACTGTGTAGGCCTATATAGTAATAAATGTATATAAATCTAATACAGTATAACACAGCAGCAAATACAACACAAAACAAACAAATCTATGCTGTATCAACTGTTCATGGGGGTCTTAATATGCTGCACTGTTCTGCTTTGTGGCCCCTTTTGAGACCTCAGAGAGCGGCGAGACCTCAGAAAGCAGCGAGATCTCAGAGAGCAGCGAGTCCTAAGACAGCGGCGAGACCTCAGAGAGCGGAGAGATCTCAGAGAGTGGCGAGACCTGAGATTGCGGCGAGACCTCAGAGAGTGGCGAGACCTCAGAGAGCGGCGAGACCTCAGAGAGCAGCGAGACCTCAGAGAGCAGCGAGACCTCAGAGAGAGACGAGACCTCAGAGAGCGGCGAGACCTCAGAGAGAGACGAGACCTCAGAGAGCGGCGAGACCTCAGAGAGCGGCGAGACCTCAGAGAGAGGCGAGACCTCAGAGAGCGGCGAGACCTCAGAGAGAGGCGAGACCTCAGAGAGCAGCAAGACCTCAGAGAGAGGCGAGACCTCAGAGAGCGGCGAGACCTCAGAGAGCAGCGAGACCTCAGAGAGCAGCGAGACCTCAGAGAGAGACGAGACCTCAGAGAGCAGCGAGATCTCAGAGAGCAGCGAGACCTAAGACAGCGGCGAGACCTCAGAGAGCAGTGAGACCTCAGAGAGCAGTGAGACCTCAGAGAGAGACGAGACCTCAGAGAGCAGCGAGACCTCAGAGAGCAGCGAGACCTCAGAGAGAGACGAGACCTCAGAGAGAGACGAGACCTCAGAGAGAGACGAGACCTCAGAGAGCGGCGAGACCTCAGAGAGAGGCGAGACCTCAGAGAGAGACGAGACCTCAGAGAGAGACGAGACCTCAGAGAGAGACGAGACCTCAGAGAGCGGCGAGACCTCAGAGAGAGACGAGACCTCAGAGAGCGGCGAGACCTCAGAGAGAGACGAGACCTCAGAGAGCGGCGAGACCTCAGAGAGAGACGAGACCTCAGAGAGAGACGAGACCTCAGAGAGAGACGAGACCTCAGAGAGAGACGAGACCTCAGAGAGCATGGAGGTTTTGCTCACTGCAGATCCTGCATGTGGACCAGCTGGGAGTGGGGATGCAGTTCCCATGAGCAGAGCAGCCACTCACACAATGGCAGGGGGGCGGGCACTGACTCTTAATGTTGCCACAGATGTGAAGTATTTAAATTATATGCAAATTAGCACAGTTTACTCACAAGGAATTCCACCGGCTTTTCTGAAGTATTTATGTGCTACACTAATTGTCTTTGTACTGCAGCTAGTATTTCAGAGTACTGCGGTAGTGTGGGTTGCTTTATACATATTGTATGGAGGGCACTTAAAGAGATGTTTATAACTGCAGGGGGAGGATAAGGAAATGAAGTTTTTAAACAATACTGTCACTACAACATTCCTGAGAGACAAAGCCTGAAAGTCATCCCTGAACTTTGACAACTGTTCCCTCCTGAGCTCGCGGGAACATGACTGCGCTCTCTCATCAGACACCGGCTCCATAATCAGACACCAGCTCCCTCATCAGACACCAGCTCCCTCATCAGACACCAGCTCCATCATCAGACACTGGCTCTCTCATCAGACACCGGCTCCCTCATCAGACACCAGCTCCCTCATCAGACACCAGCTTCCTCATCAGATACCAGCTCTCTCATCAGACACCAGCTCCATCATCAGACACCAGCTTCCTCATCAGACACCAGCTCCCTCATCAGACACCAGCTCCCTCATCAGACACCAGCTTCCTCATCAGACACCAGCTCCCTCATCAGACACCAGCTCCATCATCAGAAACCAGCTTCCTCATCAGACACCAGCTCCATCATCAGATACCAGCTCTCTCATCAGACACCAGCTTCCTCATCAGACACCAGCTTCCTCATCAGATACCAGCTCTCTCATCAGACACCAGCTCCATCATCAGACACCGGCTCTCTCATCAGACACCGGCTCCCTCATCAGACACCGGCTGCCTCATCAGACACCGGCTCCCTCATCAGACACCGGCTCCCTCATCAGACACCGGCTGCCTCATACACCTCTGTTTATGTGTGTGTTTCTCCACACAAGATGCAGATAAAGATGCTGTGTGAGGCATGACTGGCCATCTTCATTCATACCCTTTTTGGTAACACTTTACATTAAACCTTTACTTACTAACGTTAACTAATGCATTAGTTAACGTGAACAACACATGAAGTAACACATTAACAATAATTAACTAACGTTAAGTAAACATGTCAGAGTTGCATTAGTTAATGCTGTGTTTATATGAAGTGCAGAGTAAGTGGTGTTGACTAACATGAAGTAATGCATTATGCTTTATGTATGCTTTATGATTTATGAGACTCCATGCTTAAAGTCTCACGGAAGACAAAATTCAAGACTATTCTCTGTCCTGTCTCCAAGCCGTTATAATCTCGGCAGATGCTGAAGATCCTGTAGCGTGACTAACATGCATTACTTCATGTTAGTCAACACCACTTACTCTGCACTTCATATAAACACAGCATTAACTAATGCACCTGTTACATATTTACTTAACGTTAGTTAATTATTGTTAATGTGTTACTTCATGTGTTGTTCACGTTAACTAATGCATTAGTTAACGTTAGTAAGTAAAGCTTTAATGTAAAGTGTTACCCACTTTTTGTATTGCTCTTCCTGTTATCTAATAGTAGGTAATGTTATGTTTAAAAACACGCCATTACAATCTAGTGCCATATCACAGAAAACCCAAGTAAGGAGATTAAAGGGACTGATGCCTGTGCCTGGATGACCTGATGTCATGTGACTGGGTTCAGACAGAGGCTGTGGACAGAACGCAGCCAAACACAGCTTTATTTTAACTCCACCCATTATCACGGCTGTTTATACGGTCCATCTGGCAGGAACAGATACAATAGAAATGTATGAGTTTTGTTCAGCCAGTGGTTCAGGGGTGGTGTAGGCTGCTTTTCAGGGCCAGAATGGGGAATGTGGGTAAATGAAAAGGAGCAGGAACCTCTTGGGTGAAAAAACGTTCATGTTCTCTGTTCTGCAACACAGACACTTCCGTGGGTGTCAAGTAGACGCTGAAGAGACAGCAGGATAAGAAACGAGCAGGAAGTGCAGGGAAGCTAATGGGAGATGTGGCTCTAAACACACGTCACTCACCCCGAGGTGAGAAGAATGATGTTATTAAGAGAAACACACACAGGTATGGACAGACTTTAAAACCCTGATAGAATTGGACTTAGGTAGTGGTGAAGCTTTCTGAAGGAGGCTAACCTCAGACTGGAAGCCTCAGATCTTAGTTTGTATTTGAGTCTTGCCGCCATGTTTAATCTCAGAGGTTAATCAGCAAGAGCAGTGACAGTTTTACATTGTCAGATTTATGACTGACGCTGACAAAGAGTAAAAACACGAAGAAACTCAAGAAATAACATCTACACACATCTTGAAAGACTTTGAAATGCAAGTTGATAAAGGCAGAGGATGTGAAGGTTATCTCAGTTTCTCCTTTCATTCCTCTTTGGTCTCTTCCTAATTGACTTGGTGAAAGCACTGAGCATCAGTGATTCTGATTCTGCATGATACTGATGATAAAAGCTGGCAGAAATCCTTGTGATCAGTGATGACATAAGACACAGTGAACCAGACCTATGGGCATAAACACACACCCGCACATTTATGCACACAT